>NC_045544.1:12354049-12454049 GCF_009769535.1 Thamnophis elegans
ATTGGTAAAAAGAAATACAACATCCATAACTTGTAAAAAGCAACAACTACATTTCGAGATATTCCCATACTATCAAATCATTATAAACATCAAAGGTTAGGTATCTTATTCCTTCCCTCCCTCTTCTCTTCCCTCGTTTCTTCTTTTCCATATCCTTTTCTTCCCCCCCCCCTTACTTCCTTCTCCCCTGCCTTCCCTCCTTTCTTTTCTCCTCCTTCCCCCTCCTTTCCCTCCCTCAATCCCCCCCTCCTTCTCACATACCTTCCCTCCTTCCCTTCCCTTTCCCTCCTCCTTCCTTTCTCTTCCTTTCAACTCTCCTTCTCTCTTTCTTCCCTCCCTCTTCCCCTCTTTACTACCCTCCCTCTTCCCTCTCTCCTTCCTCCCCCAGTTTCTTCTTCTTCTTCTTCTCTCCTTCTTTCTTCCCACCTCCTTTCCCTTCTCTTCTTTCTTCCTCCTCTTTATCCTTCCCCCCTTCTTCTGCCTTTCCTGTTCCTCTCCTTTCTCTTCTCCATCCTGACTTCCCTACTGTCCTCCTTCCCTCCCCTCTAACCTGTGTTACATTTACATATTTTCCTCTGCTGAGGACAACCTGGTTCTCTTTTCCTTTCCTTGCTTAAGAGGAAAGGATTATAAATCCTCTCGCCTCATCTAAAATGAAGCTTAATTGCTAATTCCATGCAGGTAGTTATAGCGGATTTCCTATCAGCTTTTTTAAGTTTTCCCAACATTGTAGTCTAACAAATTGCTCGACGGTGGGTTCTCACCCCTAATACATTTCTCCTTTAGCTTATCTCTCAGTTGTTGTATATGTTCATTTGAGTTATTGGTTTAATCGTATTAAGTTAGTCAGCTATCTCTTTTTGTGTCTAAGTCTTCACTGACTCATCAAGCCATTTGTACAGCTTCTCCCAGACTGTATAAAAGTCTGTATTTTATTTGTCGTTAATTCGCATCGTCAATCTGTTCATTTCTGCTAGTTCTAAAATTTTATTCATCACCATAGTGTTGTGGGGGCATTTTCACTCTTCCAGCATTGTGCGTAAACAATCCTTGACGCTGTCAAAATATGGACTAGGAGTATTGGTTGGGTTTGCATATTTTTTGATCTATTAAATAACTGTGAATGGGAAATAGCCCATAGAGGTTTTGAAAGCTGCCTTTCAATGTTGAGCCTGAGTGAAATTGCAAGGTCGGAGTGAACTCGGTTGTAAAATCCGTCTTTCTAGGCGTTGCTGCTGCTAGTACCATATCAAGCCTGTCATAAGAATGATGGCGTAGACACCCAGCCGGAGGGTAGCACGAACCTGACAAATGCCCAAAGTGGGAGATAAAATAAAGTTCTGACTAGCAATAATATTCCACAAGAGTAATTTTTAGTTCCATTTCTGGAGAGCCACCAAGATATTTAAAGTCATAAACAGTCATCAACTACTATTTCTCAGTCGCCCCCTTCCCCACATTTCTATTCTTGCAGTGGGGATAATCATGAACTATATTGCAAAGCTGTGGGTAAATTGTTTACTTTTATCTGGAGCTTCTTGGGACGATAGAAATAGACAACGACAAAGCAATTTCTTAAGTGCACACACTGCCTTTATAAAAAGCCCAACGAAATCTTTTTGAGAGGCTGCTTTGTACAGTCACAGTTGTGCTGAATGCCTCTTTCCCTTTCACCACCACCATGTAAGCAGTGCAAATGCTGCAGGTATACAGGAGGTTCTCAACTTACAACAGTTCATTTAGTGACCGAAGTTACAGTGGCACGCAAAAAGTGACATGACCATTTTCCACACTTACGACTTGCAGCATCAACATGGTCATGTGATTTACATAGATACCTGACAGCTGGTTCAGATTTATGACAGTTGCTGTGTCCCCATCATGATCCATCCTTTTGCGACCTTCTGACAAGCAAAATCAGTGGGGAAGCCAGCTTCACTTAACAACCATGTTACTAATTTAACAACGCAGTGATTTACTGCAGGAAAAGTAGTAAAATCAGGCAAAACTCACTTAACAGATTTTTCACTTTACAAACACAGTTGAGCCCCGAATTTATGTTGCTAAGTTTAGGGCTACCTATACATGTGTAGCCAAGAAGCCCCCTCTGTATGATCAGCTTGTCAATTGAGAAATATGTCCTAATTATGTGCAAGTATTTGGTAGCACTTGTGGCAGATTGGCCAAAAGTGCTCAAACTGATCCAATCTTATCATTTACAGAAAACACTGCATGTGACATGGTGGGCAGGCTGGACTCAATTCTACATTTTCTCTTCGTATTACTGAAAAGGTGTTATGTGAGTGTCTTTGTTCACCAAAGCCATGATGGGCAACTGAGATCAATATCTGTGGGCCCAACTGTGATATACAGAAGGCTTTATACAATATAGGATGTAGGAAGAGTACATGATAAATGGCATGGATTAACCTATGGAATGGAAAAAAAGGGGAAGGATGTAATGTTTCTGATTGAAAGTGGTCTGATCTTGTGGAGCAGAGTTGATGTGGTGGCATGGTGGTTAGAATGCAGTATTTGCAGGCTCTACTTCTGCTGATTGCCGGCTGCCACAGTTCGGCAGTTTGATCCTGACCGGCTCAAGGTTGACTCAGCCTTTCATCCTTCCGTGGTCAGTAAAATGAGGACCCAGATTGTTGGGGGCAATATGCTGACTCTGTAAAGTGCTTAGAGAGGGCTGTAAAGCATTGTATATAAGTCTAAATGCTATTGCTATTATTAAACTGATTCCTGACAGCTTACAGAAGGCAGTAATAATTTAACAACAGTTAAAGCATCTACATAACCTATAATCCATACATTTGAAAACTCTAATGAAGATATAGACTTAATATATAAAGTGTGTGCTTTGCGCAAAAGTAACCAATGATGATCTTTATACTACAGGTGTCAAACTTGCAGCATACATGGTCATCATGTGACATTTTGTGATGTTTTCCTCTTCTTGGAGCTGGGTGGGCGTGGCCTGTGTGTGATGCATCTGTCCCGCAGGCCACCAGTTTGACACCCATCTTATACATATATGTAGTTCCATTATAAGTCGCATTGTCTCATACTCGAGATGCAATCATGTGTTGTGCAGTACTCAAATATGTCCCAGAACTAAGTAGGACATTTTATCAGGTGAATTGATATAGTACAACTTTAGTATTCCCTAGGAATAACTTAATATAACTAAATTGTTGCACTTTCTAGTCCAGGGTTGTCAAACTGGAGGCCTCTGAGCGAGATGCGTCACGCACAGGCCACGCCCACCCAGCTCCACTAAGGGGGAAAATGTCATGAAATGTCACATGACAGCAACATGACGCTTCACCCAGTTGCATCCTTTCCTCGATCAAGAGGTCCTTCAGACATTCATGCCTTGGTCACCTCAAAATTGGATTATTGCAATGTACTCTACATGGGGCTACTCTTGAAGACCACCCAGGATCTATGGCTGGTTCAAATGCAGTGGGACAGGCAGTAATAGGTACCCGTTCATCATCATGCTAACTAAGTTGCGTTAACTGCCAGTTTGGCTTCCAGCAATTCAAGGCACTGGTTATCACATTGATGAAGGTACTCAAGGTCCCCTCCATTAAACACTCTCCTCTTGTGGGACATGGGAAGCATGCTTTCTTGAGTGTGGTATCCAGCCTCAGGAATAGCATTTCCTTAGAGATAAGAAAAGCACCCTCCCTTCTAGGATTTCAGAAACCTTTGGAAACCTGCCTTTGGTCCCAGATCTGGGACTGATATTTACTATTTGTTCAATGACCCCTATTTGCAATCTATTAGATTGTTTTAGCCTGGGCTGCCTGCGTGAGTCAATGTTTCTATTTTTCCTACTTTTCTAAGTCACTAGATTCCAGTAGAATTGGCCAGTCAACAAATTTAAATAAAAAAAACAAATGAAATTCATTTATCAGAAGCATAACTTTCATAGGATGACTGCCAACAAAGTGGGAAGAAAAATAATTGAGGATATCTATCTATCTATCTATCTATCTATCTATCTATCTATCTATCTATCTATCCATCCATCCATAGATTTTCACAGGTACAGGTATGCAGGTCTTGGCATATTCGGGTCTTTTCCTGTGTAAGATTGAGAGTATCTTGGCGACGTTTCAACAAGGTCCCATTACCCAGGTCATTACAACACAAAAGAACAATAGGCACACAGCCAGTACCTCAGCCACACAGGATGTTACGAAAGAGCCGACTAATCTGCAAACATCAACTCCATCAACTAATCAAGATGTTACAGCACTCCACACACCCCCACCAATATTTATAGAAAGACGGCAGCTCCAATCACGCTTTGCTCGCACAAGCATGAAGCCGAAGGCACCAGCCTGACCAGGTTTCGGTTATTTTTCTATCTATCATCAATCACAGCAGCTGGCACTTGCCATGAACAAATATTTGTACAGACGTTTGTGAATTTATAAGAAATAGCCCAATTACTATGACTGTATTTTGATCATTGGTGTATTTTGTATGCTACTTGTTAAAAAAAAACCAATTTACAGTAGTTTATGCAAATAAATTATCTTGCACAACGTGGACAATACCAACTTGAAGGATTCATTGAAATAAATTATCCAGAAGGCACAGGTGAAAATATCCACATAGTTCATTTTCAACACACAGAAACTAGACAAAAAGAAACAGGAAAAGTGGGGTTTATTATGTTAAAAGGATACTTTTATTTTTGAATTAAAAAAGACAGGTCATGTGTTTCATATAATAGGATAATTGTCTTTTTTATGAAAAAATAAAGCTATGCTCAAAATGCATTCCAACTTTTGGAGGATGTCATATACTCTTTTCGTTTTTTACCACTTCCAATTTTTTTTCAAAAAAAGGAAATAAAAAAATGCTCTTCGTTTTACTTCCATTTACCTTCTATAAAAATGCAAAGGATTGAGTCATGTTGTTTATATCATTTGTATACAATCAGAGACAAGGTATTTATAAATAAATAAACTCAGCTATAAATTTGAACTGTTCTCAAAAGATTAAAAATCCTTTCGCAGTGGTTTAACTTCTGGATGTTTCAAACAGAGCAGAACACTAAGTTTATTTCACCTGACATATTCCCGGGTAAACCTGGCACTGAAGCACTATAAATATATATAAACTCTTCAGAAATTAGCACTTTTAAAACAGGGTGACTACGAAATCTAAATCTCAGGCTACTTAAAGCACTAAAATGGGTCCTTTGGAGAAAGGAAAGAAATTGGGACAATTTACTATTCCGATGTATTAGACTGTACAAGAGATGGTTGTTCTGTACTCTATAAGTAAGTACTTTAGGAACCCCAAAGAACTAAGAGCTGAAAAAACATCTACTGCCTTTCATCATAATTCAGAAGAAACAAAAGAAAAGCCACTTGGCATCGCTTTGTAAGCACCATTTTGAAACGTTTAACTGTCTTGTACTGTTTTAGGAAACAGATGGAGGGAACAATCAGAACATTTAGATCTGTCAAGGCCTTGATAGGATTTGCTGTATTTTTTAGATTTTTCTAGACCGTGTTTCTCAACCTTGGCGACTTTAAGTCCTGTGGACTTCAACTCCCAGAATTCCCCAGACAGCTGGGGGATTCTGGGAGTTGAAGTCCACAGGACTTAAAGTCGCCAAGGTTGAGAAACACTGTTCTAGGCTGTGTCTCTTGGTGGTTGGTCGATATCTGCAGATCAAAGATGGCTTCGTGTCATTTTGTGCAATGCTACATTTTTCATGGGCCTTTCACATTCTGCCCTCCTTGTAATCCAGCTTCCATGGTGCAGGCTGACTGTTCACAATAACCAGGAGGACCTGGAGGGCCAGGAGGACCAGGAATACCAGGGGAACCACTGGCTCCAGGTGGGCCTCTTTCACCATCTCGCCCATCAGTGCCATAACTGGCCTTGCCGGGTTCTCCTGCAAAGACAAAAACCAGGCCATGAGTTTAGAAAAAAGCATTTAATTATCATTTTGTTGTCATTGTAAAGTCTTATTTGCATGGATGATCTCTCCTGTTAATCTAACCCCATGTAGACAATGCAAAGTATTAGTGGAGGCTTTCTACACAACTGGGTCTTCTGGAAAAGTGAGTCTCCAAAGTCTTAACACAGGACAGTTGTTGCTATAGACCAGGACTGTCAAGAACTCACGACCCACAGGCCAGATGCATCACATGCTGTCCATGCCTGATTTAGCAAGGGGGGGGGGAGTCCTGATGCATTACATGATGACACCGTGATGACACGAGTTTGACACCCTTGTTATAGACCAATGTTTTTCAAACTTGGCAACTTTAAGGAATATGGCCTTCAACTTCAAGAATTCTTCAGCTAACATGCTAGTTAGGAAAATCTGGGAATTGACCTCTGTGCATCTCAAAGTTTTCAAGTTTGCTGTAGACCTGTGATGGCGAACTTATGGCACGTGGAGCCATTTCTGAAGGCACTTCCAGCTGATTTTCAGCCTTGAGTTTTGGCGTTTTTCACCCTCCAGAGCTTCAGGGAAGCCTCCGGTGGGAGAAAAACGGCCCAATGGGAAACCTAGAAGTCCGTTCCCAAACTTCCGGTTTCTGTGTTGGGCCGTTTTTGCCCTCCCTAGTCTCCAAGAAAGCCATGCACGCATATGCAGGGCAGCAAGGGGGGGTTATGCGCATGCGCAGGGGGCATGGTGCTGGGGGACATTAAATTATGGGGTGGCACCTGAGGCAAAAAAGGTTCACCATCACTGCTATAGACAGTCATCTTCTGTATGAAAGGGAAGGTTGGATTCTAATTTCCCTCCTTTGCCAACCAATAGGCAATAGGTTTCTCCAATGAGAAAACATTTTCGCTAAGAGCCGAGGTGGCGCAGTGGTTAGGGTGCAGTATTGCAGGCCACTTCAGCTGACTGTTATCTGCAGTTCAGCGGTTCTAATCTCACCGGCTCAAGGTTGACTCAGCCTTCCATCCTTCCGAGGTGGGTGAAATGAGGACCCAGACTGGGGATATGCTGACTCTGTAAACCGCTTAGCCCTATGAAAGCCCTATGAAGCGGTATATAAGTCTAACTGCTATTGCTATTGCTATCTGGATTTATCACACTAGATAAAATGCACACCCAATCATCCTAGTTTGTAAGCCATGGTCTGTGGCTTAGTATGCTCAGTGAATGAGCCAACTGTAGTTCATTCAATTAAAACAGCAAATAGCAGTTGATCCCAATAGTTCATCCCAACTTTCAATCCTTCTTTCCATGAAGGCACCATAAATTGCTTTTCATAATTGATCTGGAATGATCAGTCTGACAAAGGCAGACAAGAATTGAAAAGTGACATAGAAAATATAATGTAACCTGGGGGAAAGAAGAGAATGTCTGCTAGGAAATTAAAACAAAGGAACTCATTTTACTTTTAATGCAGAGAAACAGAAAGGGGTTATTTGCAGAATTATTTGTAATCCAGCCTTACCGTAAGGTTATTTTTACAATGCCTAATTATTTGTATTCTACTGGCCACTAGAGGGCACTTTTGCTTCAGTTATGACCAATAAAGACTTTTGCAGAGCATTCCCCCGCCCCCCCTCATTCTCACTATATCCCCAATGCAGTATTCAGAAGCTTGAACTTCAAAATGCTGTGCCACCAAAATCATTTAAAGGATTTGCAAATCCTCACACAACTCATTTTAAAGTGGAAGCTTATGTGGTATTTTTAATTTATTCAATATGTGCTTGGTCCTTGTCTCATGCAATTTTGCATACTATGCAGTATGACACAATTGAAACCGGATTTTAATGCTTTTCTTTTATGGCTTCTTGGTTTCAAGCTGATTTTTTTATTATACTGTAATCCTCATTTTTGCCCATCATGATAAAAGGTGTAAAAAGCAACATGGGGGGAAAAAGTTGATAACAGTTAAATTGCAGGAACCATAACCTAGATCTAACTGGCTATTTTCAAGAGGTAAACTTTGGATGAGTTGATTGCATAAGTTGTTAGCCAAGTTGTTTCGATCAAGGTTTGTCCAAAAATTATGGCCTATCTTGTATAGATTTCTAAATCATAATGTGTCGGTTAACTCATGCTAATCCAAAACAACTCTATGATGGCTTGGTATTACATATGAATCAAGTCAAGTCACCTTTTGCAACAGAGGCCACAGAAGTGCAACAGAAAAGGTGACCAAAAATTGGGGGTAGAGGGAAAATGGGTGATGGGTGTTGTAGAAAGTTAGTACCCACCCTTCTCCCAGGAGATGAACATTCTAGGAAATAAAGGCAGAATATTATACTTCTTAGATAAGAATGGAGAAACATGATTTTTTTAAGACAGGAAGCAGACCCACTCTTATAGCCCCACCCTCCTCAATAGCCCACAGCAGATGTCAGCACTTAAGAGATAAAGAGATGGCTAGGTCTATTCATAAGCAAATAGCCTCACCCAAGATCCAATAAAGTAGGATTAGCCCTCAACCATAATAGGAATTGCCCCAAACCTTCTTCTTACATCATCAACCAAGCCTGGGACTCAAAGACACCTACAAAGTTACCCCTGCATGGCCCCATGGGAGTCTGACAACCAATTCAGGATACCTGCCTTACACAAAAACAGGAAGCTCTAAAACGGGGCGAGAGAGAGAGATGAGAGAGAGAAAGAGAGAGAGAGAGAGAGTAATGTACATATGTATATGTATATGATGTATATCTATATGTATGTAGGTATGTGTGTGTGGTATACATACCCACACACACATTATGTATGTATGTATAGTATGTATGTATGTATGTATTGTAATGTATGTATTATGTCACAACCTCTGGTATGCCCAAATATGGAGGAGGCATACTGCTTCCTTTCTCTGTCTCATCGGCCTCATCACAAAGAGACCATCCAGACAGAAAGCCATTATTTTTACTGTTGCCTTTGTTACATTTGTGTTGCATTTGTGGGATAAATAAATAAGGGAGACTAGTATAGATCTACTTTCAAGCTATTTAGCTCTCATCAGCTAGCCAAATCCCAGTAGGGTGTGGCTAGCTGATGAAGAGCTAAATAGCTTGAAATAGATCTATACTAGTCTCCCTTTATTTATTTATCAGCACAAATGCAACACACACACACACACACACACACACACACACACACATCCCATGGGCTCATTTGCCCAGGACCCCCCATAAAAAACCCATATGGCGCTGTCCATCATCAAACAATCTTCCAAACAGCCTCCATGTGTCTTTTTTCCCACTTGGAACTGAACCCAGAAGGACATTCCTTCCAACAGTGTGTAGAGAGAGAGAGAGAAGTGCTCATTCTTCAAAGCAGATGCCTTTATTTCCAGCACGTGTTAAATGGAGCTTCTAATGTGAAATAGTTTTCTCATTTCTTGGATGACCCAGATGCCATTTTCAATACTTACCGGGGAGTCCCGTTGGTTCCTGGCAACGCCTTTGGCCCTTGACCTGGAATCCTCTCTCCCCCTTCTCACCCGTGTCACCTAAAATAAAAATTTTAAAAAAACAACACATTTTTATTTCATTTATATACATTTCCTACCCCCCTTGCTTCTTAAAACATTTGCATGCTACCTGCCACCTTGTTTAAAATTTCCAGTTGGGGTACAGTCCAACTGTAGCAGGTCCTTAAAACTATTAAAACGAATTAAAAAGGCTTGTTTGGCCTGAGAAGCTCTGTGAGAAAGTATCATTGTTGATAAAGTCTCTTCTGGTATGGAATGGCTTGCCTTTAATTAAGGAATAACTAGGCAAGAGGATTAAGACACCCAACATTCAAAGAATGTAGGGTTCTGATTGTCAGTGCTTTTAAAAGTTTTATGGTGAATGCTTTTAATCAAGGCACCCGAAAAGGCCTTGAGAACAGACCTGAAAGTTTGATGCACTTTCAGATATATCTGCTGCCAGCTATTTACAGCTTTAAAAAATAAGTCCTAATACCTTGAATGTAGCTTAGAAGCGAATAAAAGCTGGCTAATCTATATGTCCATTGCAGGCATCTAGTCATGTTAATAATACCAGAGAGTTTTAAGAATATATAAATTTTCTTATTCCCAAGACTTTCGATTTTTTTTTTTTGCAGTTAGTTTTCCTTTTCCATTAAACTCTGCCCCCTTTTTTTTCTATCTCGTAATTTCTAAGAGTGCCTACGTTTCATTGCAGTTAGTAAATGTGTGGTTTCTATGCCTGACTATTAAGTTCTTATTAAGCGTAAAGGATGCTTTGATTTTTATTATCCGAATAGTTAAGCAACACCATAGGAATTAAGTTCACTCTGAAACAGCTGATACTGCAGATTTTCAGATCCCTGCAATGCTGACAACCAGAAAAGGCCATTTGGTTCATTAAATCAGAATAGTTTTGTTTAGCTGTGGGAGACATTACAGAGAAGTGTGGGGTTTTTTTTTCCCTTTCCTTTCTAGCATTCAGCAAGGAGGCTGTCCTAATGGGATCTGCCAATCCTTCCTGAGGCTGCCACATTAACTCTTTGCCTGTTTTAGAATTTCCTTCTTCCTGGCTTGCTTTGGAGAATTGCCTAGATACAGACTGAACTATCATTAGGAGGAATATTAAAAGAGAATTTGATAACTAGACAGATTATTTGGGTATTAAAGTTTCTTTACCAGGTGGAATGGGAAAAAGGAATGATTACCTTTAAGATTAGTTGTTCTGTTTGCTTCACCTAACTAAAACAAATGAAACAGGATATTGGTACCAATACCCCCTGTGGGGAGGTAATTGAGTAATGAATGTCCTGTCTCTGTTTTGGAAGATTGTATATGAGGTCTAGGTAACACAGGAAGGCCAGGTACTTTGGGATGATCGATAAAAGTATAAAAGACTGTAAACAACTGCCCTTCGGGGTTCAGATTTTGCTTGATCAATCGCTACTGAACCTTTGCGCAAATAAACCTCTCCTCTGACAAAGAGCTGGTCTTGTCTCATTTTCTGCTACAATATGGCTAAAATATTATAGATTTATTCTATAATCTATGGACCGCTCTTGGCAGGCCACATTCTCCCGGAAGCTTTGCATTTCTCACCTATTCCTGTTTTTTAGGTTTTTTTGTTAACTGCGAGATATAAATGCAGGCTTTGCATTCCTTTGTGCAGATTAATTAGCCGCTGTTATCATGCCAGCCTACTTTACACACTCGTTCCCATTCTCCTTCTTTTAGGTATAACATGCTTTTAGGTGCTGATTACTGTGTGCCAGTGGTAATTATCTTGTAGGGTTGTCAGACAACAAGCTATTTTGGTCTAAAGCTTGGCTAATTTTCACTTCCTCTCTCTCTTTTTAGCCACCTCTGATCTTTGAGCAAGAGAACTATTTCACAGAATTAGTTTTCTCCAACAGACATATGTTCCTATTGAATCTGGACTGCGATTTACTCGAAACCCATATGCTATTTGTCAGGCCACTGCATGGTGCCTTTGGAAATGTTCATAGTAGCATGACAAATTTCACTTAGCGGATAAAATACGAAGTTGCACCCTAAGCTACGAACCAGTATATCCAAACTAGGTTGAGAATCACCGGACCTGATGAACATCTACCCTAAGTAGATCACCAAGAATTAATTGCATCCATTGCAGGCATCGGTTTTATACCCTTGCAGCCAAACATCCTTCAGATTACATTAGGGAAATAGAGTATTATCTACATAATAATGACACCGCTCTTCATCTGCCAGATGAGCTCACTCAACAGCTGAATAAGGACCAGAACACTCACCTCGGATCTTGAAAAACAGCACTATTGAAATGCTGGGGAAAGCGAATTATGCTCCCACTCAACCACTTCCCCATATCCCAATTTGCTCAGGATCAAAAATAGCCGACCTGGCCCAAATCTTTTCTTTCACATTTTTCTGATTAGAGCTAAAAAATATCAGCACTATTGAGATGCCCCATATGGCTGTGATGTGAATTAGATGTTGCACCTTCTGCCTATTCCAACGACTGTCGTATTTGTAAAGCCAAGGAATTTATGTTTGTTCTAGAAGAGACAGACTAACAAAAAAAAAGAATGGAAGGTTAGCCCAGGCTTACTTGATGGAAAAAATTCCACCTAAGGGTCACTTTAGAAACCCAAAATGTTTGAAGAACTCTGAATGAACTGGAGTGACCTACCATAGTTTGGGCAATGAAACATCTGCAAGAAAATACCAGGACTTAAAATCGAAATTCAACGACTATGGCACAAACCAGCAGTGGTAATTCCAGTGGTAATTGGCAGACTGGGTGCTATTCCAAAAGCACTGGAATTACATTTAAAACAGTTAAAAATTGACAAAATCACCATGAGTCAAATGCAAAAAGCCGCACTGCTTGGATCTGCACGCATATTACGAAAATACGTTACGACGTCCTAGGCCCCTGGGTGGGGCCCGACTAGTAACCAATGCCAAATCCGGCGAAACAACTGGCCACTGTGATACAATTGTATAATAATAACAACAACAACCAGCCCCAAAGGCTGTGAATCTCACCAAAGATTAACCAATAATAATAATAATGATGATGATGATGATGATGATGATGAAATAATAATATAATAATAATAATAATAAATAACTCCGCCGTTGCCGGTCCCAAGCCCGGATGAGAAAGGAGGAAGGTTGGGAACAGGTTGGCATCTGGTCCCGTAAAAAAACCCCCGCCAACCCATACATATGGTGAAAAAAACGAATAAGAATTCCATACCGCATCGGTCGTCGCGCGGGTTAACAAGGGCCGCGGCGGATGTTGGGGTCCCTGGACATCCGTCGACTATGGGCTACAAGTGGACCAGCCAACAAAACGACAAAAATATAGTGCAGATGAAAACCGTGCCATAATGGCCTGTTACTACAACTCAGAGCCAGAAAAAAGAGGATATTTAAAGCGAATGTATGAATTATGGAAACAACAATATCCAGATTCAAATGTTAGTGAACAACGACTAGCAGATCAAAGGCGATTTATTATACGGAATAAAGTGTTTAGTGAAGTTGAACATGAGGAAATTCAGGCAAATTGCAAAACCCAAAAAACAATATCACAAGCGGAAATAACTGATATTCAAGACACAACTAAAGACACTATAGTAGAACTCCCAGAAGAAGCTCTCAGGGAGGAAATAACATCACCACCACTAGAACCAGTTATCACTGAACCAACTGATGAACTAACTCAAAAACAAAAGAATTGAAGGATAAGATCATGGAGCATTTTCTGCTTAATGAGGAAAGGCAACGTTTACCATCACTAAAAACTGTGCCTAAGAAAATTTTGGCCCCTATCATGAAAATGGTTAATGCAGTGTTTTCAACAATTGAACCGGGATCCATCTTGGAAACAAACCAGTTAATGTACAGCGCAGCTGTAATAGTCACTAATGAACTAGGCATTAAAATTAAAGTACCTAGTCACACAACAGAAAAGCATCAAAGCCAAAGTGGAAAATCCGTCTAGAACAAAAATCAAAAATTAAGGGCAGATGCTAGTAACTTAAAGAACATGCATGAGCAACGGCTTAAAAACAACAAAATCATAGATCGGCTAATCAGAAGATATAGATTGGATACAAGAAACATCAATGAAGCTGTAGAGATTGTAAAACAGCAGATAACAGCAACAGCTAGAAAAATTGAAAGATATGAGGCACGAATCATCCAATATAAACAAAATCAGCAATTTCGATCAGACCAACGGCGTTTTTATCAAAGTCTTAATGTGAATGGTGACACCAAAAGTGAAAAACCAGAAAAGCAGGCCACAGTTGAATTCTGGAAAGAATTGTGGGAAAATGCAAAGGACTACAACAAGGAAGCAAAGTGGATACATGACTTTGAAAAGCATTGGCAACAAACAAATGCAAGTATTAGAAATAACAACTGAGATGATCAAAAATCGAGTTAAAAAGGTAAAGAATTGGACATCACCTGGAAAGGACCAATTACATGGTTTCTGGCTCAAATATCTGACCAGTTTACATGCAATATTGGCCAGGCAACTGAATGAAATTTTACAAAAGGGCCAATTGATGAATGGTTGACAACTGGAAAAACATACTTGATTCAGAAAGATCCAACTAAAGGAACAACACCTGAAAACTATAGACCAATAACATGCTTACCAACAACCTTCAAATTACTCACAGGCATTATTGCAGATAACATGATGGATTATTTGGAAACAAACAACATCTTGCCAGTAGAGCAAAAGGCAACAAAAGAAGGAGCAGGGGCACAAAGATCAGCTTCTAATTGATAAAATGATATAGAAAATTGTAAGAACAGAAAAACGAACTTGAATATGGTCTGGATTGATTACAAAAAGGCATTTGACTCACTGCCACATAGTTGGATCATAAAATGCTTAGAAACAACTGGCATTAGCAAAATATTACATCCTTTACTGAAAAGGCAATGAAACAATGGAGAACTGAGTTGGAGCAGTAGGGAATGAGATCTACGGATGGTTAATATCAAGCGAGGAATTTTCCAGGGTGATTCACTTTCACCTCTTCTCTTCATCATCGCAATGATCCCACTATCAGTAATCTTAAAAAAAATGAAATTAGGCTACCAAACAGCCAAAAAGCTGAAAAAATTTCGCATTTACTATATATGGATGATTTGAAACTCTATGGAAAGTCAGAAATAGAAATCCAATCATTGACAATACAGTCCGAGTATTCAGCACCGATATTTCAATGCAGTTTGGCATGGAAAAATGCGCCACTGTATCCATAAAAAGGGGCAAAATCACTGCATCTGAGGAATTGAAATGCCCAATGGCCAACTAATTAAATGCAAGAAAATGAAGCCTACAAATACTTAGGCATTCTGCAGTTGGATAACATCAAGCATGGAGAAGTAAAAACTATTGTCAGGCGAGAGTACACCAACAGAGTTAGGAAAATTTTGAAATCTAAATTGAATGGTGGAAATACAATCAAGGCCATAAATACCTGGGCAATACCAGTTATAAGATACACAGCTGGCATAGTTAACTGGACACAAGCTGATTTGGACCTTTTGGACTGAAAAACCAGGAAACTAATGACAATGCACTACAGTTTACATCCACGTGGTGATACTGATAGACTATATCTGCCCCGAAAATCAGGTGGCAGAGGATTATTACAAGTGAAGCAAACAGTTGAAGAAGAAAAACATGCACTGGCTGATTATTTAAAAGACACTCAAGAACATCTATTAATCGAAGTAAAGAACAAAATCTACTGAAGGCCCAACAGACAAACAAGAATACAGAAAAGATGTGATAAAATCAAGAATGGAGAGTTGGCAGAACAAAGCACTGCATGGTCAATTTCTGGAAAAAATAAAGATAAAGTGGACAGTGAACAAACTTGGTTATGGTTAAAAACAGGTACATTAAGAAAGAAACAGAGTCACTAATCCTGGCTGCGCAAGAACAAGCTATCCGCACAAATGCCATTAAGGCCAAAATCGAAAAATCCTCTGATGATGCCAAATGCAGACTTTGCAAAGAAGCTGATGAAACTGTTGATCACATACTCAGCTGCTGTAAAAAAATCGCGCAGACTGATTATAAATTGCGGCACAATTCAGTAGCACAAATGATCCATTGGAATTTGTGCAAAATTATTATATTAAAACAGCAACAAACTGGTGGGAACATCAGCCTGAAAAAGTCACCGAAAATCAGATGGTCAAGATCTTGTGGGATTTCCGTTTACAAACCGACAAATACTGGCGCATAATACACCAGACATCACACTGGTTGAGAAAAATAAGGTCACAATCATAGACATCGCAATACCAGGTGATAGCAGGGTCGCCGAGAAGGAACATGAAAAAATCGCAAGATACCAGGACTTAAAAATCGAAATTCAACGACTATGGCACAAACCAGCAGTGATAATTCCAGTGGTAATTGGCACACTGGGTGCTATTCCAAAGCACTGGAATTACATTTAAAACAGTTAAAAATTGACAAAATCACCATCAGTCAAATGCAAAAAGCCGCACTGCTTGGATCTGCACGCATATTACGAAAATACGTTACGACGTCCTAGGCCCCTGGTGGGGCCCGACTAGTAACCAATGCCAAATCCGGCGAAACAACTGGCCGCTGTGATACAATTGTATAATAATAACAACAACAACCAGCCCCAAAGGCTGTGAATCTCACCAAAGATTAACCACATAATAATGATGATGATGATGATGATGATGATGATGATGATGATGATGATAATAATAATAATAAATAATAATAATAATAATATATCTGATGCACAAAGCAATATTCTGAATTTCTCATTTCGGACCTTTCGGACCAATCTCACCAGGAGGGCCTTTAAGACCAGGCAATCCACGGGATCCAGCCTGTCCTGGAAGCCACTGTCTCCTGGAAGTCCAGGGGAGCCAGGTGGGCCAGGTGGGCCTGGAATGCCAGGAGCCCCAAATTCAGGCCTCCGAAGACTAGCAGCCATCTGCACCAATTGTTCTGCTCAATGAAAAGAATGAAGTGTTGAAGTCCATGCAGACCATTTCCACACCGTCACCTTCTCCCCTCTGCCTTCTCTCTTAAGCAGTTTGTGGACAAGATACAAACGTATCTTCCTTTCGCGATTCATGAGGCAAACTATGCCTTTCCTTTAGTGTGAATCGCTGCAAGTGTTGTGGCAAAATCAAAACTAAAGTCCTCCTTCTCCTCACAAAAGAGAAGAAAAAGAAATGAAGAAAACCGAACAGCCTAATATTGGCATAAGTCTCCTCTCCTGCTTGAAAAAGGGGGGAAAGGGGAGATCTGTGTCAGTCCTCTTGAGCTGACAGTTGAGAAGAGCTACAGGGACTGTTTCAAATCTCTCGGATGTTAGAAGAGAAGCTGAGCCTGAGATAAATTAGCTCAGGTTTTTTTTAATAGCAATAGTAGTAACACTTCAGACTTATATACCGGCTCTCTGAGCGGTTTACAATGTCCGCATATTGCCCCCAACAATTTAGGTCATGATTTTGCTGACAACGGAAGGATGGAAGGCTAAATCAACCTTGAGCCAGTCAGGATCGAACTCCTGGCTGTGGGCAGAGTTAGCCTGCAATTCTGCATTCTGATCATTGCACCATCATGGCTCCCTGTATTTTGGGAATTGCAAAACTCCACATCTGATTTCAAAGTGGTGGAAACCATCGGTGTACAAGTTTCCTAAATTCATGAGATAATCTATTACTATGAAATTTGCTAGGGTTATAAACTGGTTGATGGTATACGGATTATTGCTGATTGTTCATGTGGCAAGAAGTCAGATTTGAAGAGATTTGCTGTGAGAGTGAGATTAAGGCTTCCCTTCAGAGCGGGCCTTATTTAGAACAGCTGAATTCCCACTTCAGAATCTGGAATCCTAGAAGGGAAAAGCTTCATGGCCCTTCTTGTTCAGCAGGGAGGGAAGAGGTCAGTCTACAACATTAGGTAGAAGCAATGAGTTAACATTATTTATGATTAATGCCTGTAGATGAGTAATATCAGTAGGACTGGGGCGGGGAAGGAAGATCTTCTATTTAACACATATTCCTGTTTACTGGAATAACCTTATTCCCTGTGCTAAGGTCCTAAGGTTGAACCGATCGATTTCTCTTGCAAACCCAGGAAACCTCCTGAGAAATAGATCATAATCTATCTAGGTTTGACTGCTAGTTTCAGATTAGAGGTTTTCTTAGCCTCCCTAGAGATTTTGGGGTTGGATTTGCAAACATTTGGAGGCAATGGATATGTCACATCCTTTTTCAGTGATCTGACACCCACCATAGGAAGAAAGAATGAATGACATTTAGCAGTTCCAAATGTAATCCTATTAGTTAAAAAAAAACACCAATCACGAAACCTATTTTCCATGAAGAAAATTTCCATGGAGAATATCTATGTGTGAGGGAGGGAGGGAGGGAGAGAGGGGGAGAAAAAGAGGGAGGGATAAAGGATAGATGAGATGGAGAGAGAGGGAGAGGGAGAGGAGAGGGAGAGGGAGAGGAGGGAGGGAGGGAGGAGGGAGGAGAGAGAGAGAGAGAGAGAGAGAGAGAGAGAGATCTAAAGTTTAGATATGAGTTTGTGGAGAAGAGTAGTTTAATTTTCTCTTAAGAAATGAATTGCTATGATTGGCCCCCTTTTAAAAACGACATCTCTGCAAAAATCGTAATTCTGATGCCAAAATTGTCTTCAATTGTGTAAATAGTTTAGTGCCTTGATCACTTGGCTGCTCCCTCACCAAGTAAGGTTCAATGTGTTACAAGAGATACCTAGTACATAGTACATAGATAAGGCTGCATTTAGGGTTTTCTTTTTATAGAGATTAACATTTTTATTATCTTCCCAGCAAACTTAGAAAGCATATGCTGTATGTGCTGTAGCATGTACTACACCTCATGACATCTAAAAACCTCTCTCACATTCCATCCAACTTTGTACTGGCATTGTTATAAATCAGTCACATTTCATTTATTACGTTATTTATTTTTTGCCTTATTCTTGAGACCTCTATAGTACCTGGTGGGGTAAAACATATATTGCTGCTTTATCTAAGCAGTGGTAGTCAACCTGATCCCTACCGTCCACTAGTGGGCATTCCAGCTTTCATGGTGGGCGGTAGGGGTTTGCTGTAACTCTGCTTTATAAATTTTATAAAGTAAAGTTACTTCCCTACTTTATAAATCACCATTAATATGGGTGGTTAGAAAATTTTACTACTAACAGAGATACAAAAGTGGGCGGTAGGTATAAAAAGCTTGACTACCCCTGATCTACGCAATAGGCCTGTGAAATATCTTGGGTTGTGTGAGAGTGTGATTGGATTTGAATCATGATAGAGTAAGACCTTGAATCTGAGTTTGCAAACCCAGATCCTGCACTTCAGCTGTTATAGTTAGTAAATCCCGCTAGATTTCAAAAATTAGCACAAGCAATGCTGGGTGAAAATATGCAAGAGGGAGAAAACAGAATATAGGCACATCATATTGTAGCGTTAGGTATGTACATTAAAATATACTCATGAGCAACCTTAAAAATATATTAAGAGTGTTTTATTTACCTTGTATTACTCTCATGCAAACCTGTTTAATATGCAAATCAGTCGGCTCTCTGCCCTGAAAGAAATACAACATTAAAATAACATAGTGATTGTGTGAGGATGGAGTAGATGGGATATGAGCAGTCAAAGGGAACAATTCTGCAGCTGCAGCATATTTTCAAGCCTGCAGATTGAAGCAGTTCCAATAATACAAGGAGCAGAAAGCCAAGAATAAGAATATAGACCAGAACATGCACTAAGGTCCCAATTACAGGATGCCAGTGAGTCCTTTATGCTGCTTCCTAACCCCTTACTTCAGAAAGAAGATAACAGAAGAAGAGGGGAGCTGAGTATGTGGGGCATGAGAACAGGGCAGGAAAGGATTCCCCATAGAGTCAGGCACCCCTTGAGTAGAAAACTCTGCTACTCCAATTCAGCCTGAGAGTTGCAAAGAGTTCTCATTGCGCCCTTTGCCTACTGCAGGTTCATGTTCGTTATCACACAAATCCAAGTGCAGTTTACCAAAAAAGCACCTTCAAGGGTAAACGTCAGGCAAGGGCAATTCGAAAACTGAAAAGCAGAGTGGTTGAGGAACAGTTATTTTTCCAGTGAAAATAAGGGCAATGACTCTGCACTTCCTAGACCAGTGATGGTGAATGTTTTAGGCACCGAGTGCCTGACAGTGCGTGCCAGAAGAGAGGGCTCTGCGTGCCACCTCTGGCACGCGTGCCATAGATTCGCCATCACAGTCCTAGACTGAGGTAGGACCTTTTCAGTAGGAGTTGAATTACTCCCAGCCTAGGATTAATTCTCAAAGGGGATTGCCTGCCCTGTTCACCGTATGGTTTAGTTCTACCTGCTTTTTGCTGCTGCCTGCACAAATTTATTGAATATGTATTTCATTAGTAGTTCCAATGTTTTTCAAACTCTGTGCTGCTGTGGGCAAACTCAGCTGAAAGAGTAGCATTACGGCTGGCATCTTAGATATTGTAGAGCAGTGGTCTCCAACCTTGGCAACTTTAAGACCTGGGACTTCAATTCCCAGAGTTCCCAACTCTGGTAGTTGAAGTCCACAAGTCTAAAGTTGCCATGGTTGGAGACCACTGTTGTAGAGGATCCAGGACACTAATAGATTCACAATGAACCTATTAGAAATATAGGCCCCTCAATTAGGGCTATAAGTGGGGCAGGTCACTGTTTCCCTGGAGAGGTGGGGAGAGTCACCCTCAAGCTCCGTGGAAAGCACAAACCATTTATGATCCATCTGGAGACCCAACCAATTGCTTCCCTTTCAGACTCAAGGTCTTGAAATATATCGGCAGTGTTTGTCGTAACCCCTTGCCCAGGAGGCAGAAGGCCTCTGGAAGTAACAATCTCTGCACCCCATTAAGGTTTTGGGCAAAAAGGAGGTCTTCATCCCTCTTGCATGCGTAATGTGCTGTTTCAGCTAGGACAGCATTCTGCCTCCTTCTTAATTCATAACTGGGTAGCCATGCTAGCAAGCAGTACAAAATACATTCTTCTTCCCGCATCTATTCTTCGAAGAATGGAATTGCACTTGCCAGGACAACACTCATATTATAAAAAGGAACTGTTACTCACCGCTGGTCCCTGACTGCCAGGCAGCCCCTGAGACCTTGTTCCCCTTGCAACACCACGGGGGCCAGGAGGCCCACGGAATCCTTCTATGCCAGGCATGCCACGGTTTTCCCTCGGGCCCACGTGAGCCAGGTTCACCAAGATTGCCATCTAACAAAGAAGGGGGCAAGAAGTAAACAACTTTCTTCATAATTAAAAGTTTATAATACCAGAACTCTGCTTCCTCCTTCGTGGCATTTATCTTAACTTTCTTGACACCTTGTTAAATGATAATGTGAGCTTGCTAAATGAGAAGGTTTTTCAATAAACAGATAATGAATGCTGTCTTCTTTTATCTCCTGCAAGGCACAGGGCATTCCAGTGAATCCATAGGTTTAATTCCCAAACATGTGGATTTCCACTATCAACGATTATATACCCTGTTATAAGATGCTATATCATGGTGGCTGCTGCCGGATTGGATCGGTTCTGGAGAGCTGGTAGCTGTGACCTGCAGGTGAGAAGGGCCTGCCCACCTGCCCCAGAGATATACTGTCTTATTTAGCCTTGTTTTGATGCCGCACACATGGTGCAAGGACACACAGTAAGTGAAGAACATGCATGGAAGGCCAGGCACATGTGCGGATGGCACACACACGAGCAAAGTGTGCATGTGCACGCACGCTCTCACATTTTTGGGGATGGGTGAACCGGTTGTTAATTCTGTGCTGCCCACCTCTGGCTATTATGACACCAGAGGTGAGTTCCTACTGGTTCGGACCGGTTCCGGCGAAGCAAGTTGGTAATAAACTTGGCGGCCTGGAATTGGCAATGACCCAGGCCTGCCATGCGCCTGAACCAGTTCTCTTGGCGATGCGTTATTTTTGCCTTCTGCGCATGCGCAGAGCAATTTTTGTTGCATTGTGTATGCGCCACACAGCGACATCAAGAATCGTGTGGCGCAATCCCTGAGCTAACCGGCAGTAGCTGCAGACGGAACCCCACCCCTGTATGACCTCATAACATTTCACATTACTTTTGATCTGAAATTCTGCAAAGAGTCCTAGCAGGAGAAAATAACCCTGGAAATCTGATGTTTCAGTCAGGTTTTTAAAATTATTATTATTTTTGTGTTCTCCTCTTAAACCAAAAAAAGAAGCTTCCGCATAGCGAGTAGCATTTTATTTCCCTTGTCCCCACAGGCACCTGTGCAGCAAAACATTATTTAAGCACTATGATCCCCGAAGCAATTTCCAATTCCTCTCTTTGCCCAAATCCTATGAATATATTAAATATTTAAAACAGCTTAACCACCAGAAGGCTATAAAATACAAGGGCGTTTAAGCTCATCACTTTTGTGTTCTATAAATATCACTGCCAAGGAAAGAAATATTAGCTCAAGATAGAATTTGGTCGTACAAGCATTTGGGATGGTGGGGAGCTATTTCTCTTCTTGGGGAAAGAGAAAATTAGGAGGGTATTGTTGTAAGCTGCAGAAGAAGGATGGAGGAAGAATGAAAAGAACAGGAAAGGAGGAAAGGAGGAAGAAAAGGAAAGGGAAATGTAAAAACGGTTGCAACCATCACAGAAGAATTGTCTCATTGAGTCATATGTACAGATGAAAAGAAAGCCCCTTGGACTGATTATACGGAGAACTGATACGATGAGACTATCAGTAATAGCTGTAATTGCAGCATGTAGGTGAGTATTGTTTTTCCAAATGTACTCAATTCCACTAAAACATTACATTGCGTATTTCGGAATTCAATATAGTCCTCTAGTATTCAAACTCTATTAAGTTTGAATGGTTACTGTAGTCCTCTGCATTCACAGAAATAAATTGCAAAGCCCTCTTTTCCCTTCTAAACCATCCAGGGCCCATTTTCACCCTTCAGATCATCATAACTGCTTAATCAGAGATGAACACAATGGCATTTCTCTTGCCGCCTTCACCATTTTTCTTCCCTTCATGTAAGTAATAACAACATAACCACTTTATAATATATAACAATATTTCTCCATAGTCAGGACAACCAGGCCTAATGGCTTCAGATGAGGTGGATGATTAACTTTTCATATTCCAGTTCGTTTTAAACGTCATTAATTATAATATTCCGGTCCAAACACCACCCAGTCAACAAATGCTGCTCCCTCTCCAGACACCACTGAGACATGTTGCCACACATCACGAGAACTGTGAACCCCTTGAGTTTATCTAAAAAAGAACCTTCAGCATCTTTTCATGTTTAATTCAACACGCAAAATAACGCGCTCTATAGCAGAATATTTCACCATGGAGGTAAGAGGGAGTTTAATTTTGCACCTTCCACTGATGAATCAGCTGATAATTTGCAAAAGTGGAAGGCAATCTAAGTAACAGGAACCAACGTGACAATCGATCGACGATCGATGATGGATGGATGGATGGATGGATGGTAGGATGGATGGAGGATGGATGGATGATGGTAGGATGGATGGAGGATGGATGGCGCGAGGATGGATGGATGGAGGATGGATAGATATAGATAAGCTATAGCTAGAGATACGAGATAGATGATAGAGAGATAGATAGATAGATAGATAGATAGATAAGAGATAGATAAGAGATAGAGATAGAGCTAGAGAGATAGAGAGCTAGATAGTAGTAGCTAGCTAGCTAGATAGATAGATAGATAGATAGATAGATAGATAGATAGATAGATAGATAGATAGATAGATAGATAGATAGATAGATAGATAGATAGATAGATAGTTGGATGGATGGATGCATGCATGCATGCATGCATGGATAATAGATAGATAGATAGATGATGTGATAGACTAGATAGATAGCTAGCTCGATAGATAGATGATAGATAGATAGATAGATAGATAGATAGATAGATAGATAGATAGATAGATAGATATGGAGGATAAATAGATAGATAGAAGCTGATGATGATGATAGATAGATGAAGATGATAGATAGCTAGTAGATAGATAGATAGATAGATAGTAGATAGATAGATATAGATAGATAATAGATAGATAGATAAGAGATAGAGATAGAGATATAGAGAGATAGAGAGATTATATGGATAGATGGATGGATGGATGGATGGATGGATGGAGGATGGATGGATGGATGGCTAGATCGATAGATAGATAGATAGATAGATAGATAGAAGATATAGAGATAGAGATAGAGATAGATAGATAGATAGCTTAGATAGATAGATAGATAAGAGATAGATAAGAGATAGAGATAGAGATAGAGATAGAGAGATAGATAGCTAGCTAGCTAGCTAGATAGATAGATAGATTAGATAGATAGATAGATAGATAGATAGATAGATAGATAGAGATAGAGAAGATAGATAGATAGATAGATAGATAGTAGATAGATAGATAGATAGATGATGGATGGATGGGAAATAGATAGATAGATAGAATGATGATGATAGATAGATAATAGATAGATAGATAGGCTAGGTAGGTAGTGTAGATAGATAGATAGATAGATAGATAGATAGATAGATAGTAGATAGAAGCTAGATAGATGATGGATGGATAATAGATAGATAGATAGCTGATGATAGATAGATAGCTGATAGATAGATAGATAGATAGATAGATAGATAGATAGATAGCTAGATAGATAGATAGATAGATAGCTGATAGATGATAGATGATAGATAGATGATAGCTGATAGATGATGATGATGATAGATAGATAGATAGAGCTAGAGATATAGATAGATAGATAGCTAGATAGATAGATAGATGAGATAGAGATAGATAGATAGTAGATAGATAGATAGATGATAGATAGATAGATAGATAGATAGACAGACAGACAGCCAGACAGTTAGATAGATAATGGATGGATAATAGATAGATGATAGATAGATAGATAGATAGATAGATAGATAGATAGATAGATAGATAGATAGATAGATAGATGATAGATAGAAAGATAGATAGATATGATGATAGATAGCTGATAGATGTGAGATGATGCTGATGATAGATAGAGATAGAGATAGATAGAGATAGAGATAGGATAGAGATAGAGATAGATAGATAGATAGATAGATAGATAATAGCTAGCTAGATAGATAGATAGATGAGATAGAGATAGAGATAGAGATAGAGATAGAGATATTTGATATATCACCCCTATCAAAAACAGGGTTCCATTCAGTATATTCCCTTGCTTCTTTTTGCATGTGGTAGCCACAATTTAAAATACTTCTAAAGTAGATCAGATGTTGCATCCTGATTTGCAATGCAATTGGACTACAGGCTATGTAGAAATCTGAACCGCAGTTAAGGATGCCAAGGGTTTACGCCTATAGCAGTGATGCTCCTGGCTCTAGAAGGTGTGTAGATCTGGATACATGCTATATAGAAATTGACCTGGCAGGTACTGCTTTGCCAATACTTAGTTCTAAATCCTTCATTTCTTTCCCAGAGTTTTTATATACTTTTATTGTTTTACCAACTTCATTTTTACATGCTGCCCCTCCTCCGTTCTACACATTAGGAAAAGTTACATTCTCACTTTTGCAAAAAGAAAAGTCTCCAGAGACATAATCCACAGTTTTAAAGGAGGAAATGGATGAATCATTCCATCTTAGCTTCTTTCCTTGGGGAACTGCATATTTTAACATATTTGCGAAAGCAAACAACTACCCTCTTTTTTTTTTTTTACCACTTCTGCTGATTTATTATGTTTTGGATTTTCAGTAACCCTGCAGTTCATCATACTTACAGATCCTTTAGGGCCTGGCAAACCGGCGTCACCCTAACAAAGCAAGATGAATGGTGTCAGGTTGGCATAGATATGTGCAGTTTTACATATAATCCATTTCATATTCTTCTTTCTACCTTATGAGTGTATACAGGTATTACCAATAATTACAGGAAAGGAGAAGTCTTTAGAGGGATGCTTCAAAAGGATAGAAAGCAATAACCACAAATTCCGCAACAGAATATACATTTTGAAGTTGGAGTGTTGAGTTGGGCCTTGGATGAGTTTTCGCTGTATAAAAACGGTTATATGTCAAATTCACGGTATTTTTATTTGGGGCATTCTTGGCCTCCAATCTTTGCAACCATCAAAAATAGGAAACCTAATAAGTTTTTATATCAGAAACAGCTAGTGCAATTAATACATGTCTTCCCCAATCTTAGCGCTGTCTAGGTTTTGTGGCCCAGAATCCTCAAGTAGGACAGCCATTGATGAGTGAAAGTTCAGGAATGATCATATTCAGTGGGAGGTCTTATAAAAGAAACATGGAACTAGCACCTGAGAAAAAGCCATGAAGATTACCTTGGCCTTGAGGGCTGCCAATCTGATTCATTTATTTTTAAAAGAGGGAAATTTCTTTTCAAGTTCCCACTTGGGGAGAAGCTCCAGCGAACCAACTCTCATAAGCGTGACCCGACAAAAGCGGCACGACAAACGCGGCAACAAAACCGTGTCGCTAAAAACGCGATGTCATCAACGCGGCGACAACAGCGTGGCGACAACAGCGCAGTGACAAAAGGGCGATTACAACAGCGCGTCGACAGAAGAAAGTAAGGGTTAGGTTTAGGGTTAGGGTTAGGGTCAGGGTTAGGGTTAGGTTTAGGTTTAGGGTTACAGCTCAGTTCTGTCACCGCGCTGTTGTCGGCGCGATTCAGAGCTGATTCGTCGGAGCGCTTTAGAACTTCCGGTTTTGTCACCGTGGTTTAGTCGGGCGCGCTTTTGTCGGTCGCCCTTTTGTCGGTGAACCCTCATAAGTAAATGAAGTGCTTTGTGGACCAAATCAGCCAATCATTGCCAGGTAGGGAAGAGATGCATTAATTATAGTGGTTCTCAGATTGTCATCAAAGACTTTGTCACGGGGCAAGAACTAAGAACCCAGCTCACATTTCTTGATTGGAGAGGGTTATTGGCCTTGTTTTTTCCCCGGAAGACTACCATAACCTAGTCAGATGGCATTTGCGTCCATTATTTATCATGATGATGTGACTTTAATCCTTTTGGAGGCCCTATCTGGTCATTGGCGATTACGAAACCATATCAATTGAATAAATAATAAATGTGGAAATAGGCAGCTTTGCGATTTTATTGCATCTGGCATGTTCTATGAATTGCAAATCCCTTCCTAACATTTTGCTACATTACTAAAGGCTTCCTTTATTAAATCTGCAGTGTTGGCAAGAACAATTTCCTTGAACTATTTAGTCACACTAAAAGAAAGACACAATAGGGTTTTTATTTTAAGTCTGAATATTTCCTATCGAAAGGAGTGAACACATTGAGTCTTACAAGGTCGCCTCTTTGTCCAGATTCTCCTTCTCCCCAGCAGGTCCCTGTGATATAAAAAGACAGACAAGCCTAGATTGTAAATATGCACCGTATACTTTCCAGAGTTTTTGGCAAGGTTGGAAAATAAATGGATTGTGCAAGTTTATATACTCACTTGTTCTCCTTTTGGCCCTCGCCCGCCAGCTGAACCCTAAATACAAATGAAAAATGCAGTCATATAAATATGGCCTAATAATTAAACAATGAGTCAGGTCTGTATTTAGAAAGTGAGAATGTATGATTTGCCTTCTAGAGTGCTCTGCTACCACATCTTAAAATATGAATGGAATATTAATTAAACATTAAAATAAAAGCATGCTCTATGAATACTTAGCATTTCATCATCTTAATCCACATCCACATGCTTACACTCTCGCACCCACTGGAATGAAACTCATGTGAAGCAAGATCCCCATTCAGTTCAAAGTTTGAGGCAGTTCCAAAGGTGCGTTTATTCAGGTATCTGGAACTGCCCACTTCAGCTGGTGTATAGGAAAAATTCTCTGCAGGAATGTCATGCAGTTTGAAATGAGAAATGCATTTGCAGAGAATCAATGGGTAGACCAGAGATAGGTTGCTGCTGGTTGGCCCAGATTGGGCAACCAGTTGCAGCAGCGGTGGAGGCACGTCTGAGCAAACCAATAGGAAAAAAATTAGAAACTCATCCACGGTTAGACAGTGGTGGATTCAAATTTTTTACTACCGGTTCTTGGGTGTCTGGATGGTCGTAGCATGGCTTGGTGGCGTGGCAGGGGAAGGATAGTGCAAAATCTCCATTCCCTCCCCACTCCAGGGGAAGATTACTCAAATTTCCCATTTCCTTCCGGTCACGATGGAGGCAGACAAAGATGGGGGGGGCCAGTCAGAGGTGGTATTTACAGGTTCTCTGAATTACTCAAAATTTCCACTACTGGTTTTCCAGGACTGGTCAGAACCTGCTGAATTCACCTCTGGTATCCAACCTTGGCAACTTTAAGCTGCGGATTTCAACTCCCAGCTTTTTGGTTGCTGGGAAATTCTGGAAGTTGAAGTCCGCCAGGCTTAAAGTTGCCAAGATTGGAGAACCCTAGTCTAGATTTGGGTTGATAAGCATTATAGCGTGTAATATAGCGTAATCGCTTGTGCGGCAACTAATTTTTGTTTTCTATGTAGGGCACATTTAAGTTTTTTTTAAAAAAAATAATCCTGTATAAATGTCTCAATATATTTTTCAATTAAGCTTTTCTCATTCATCATTTCATCTTTTAATTCCAGGGATGTCAAACTCAATTTCACGAGGGCCGCCATGAGTTGTGTTGACTTCGGGAGACCAGGGTGGGTGTGGGCCAGTGTGGCCATGGCCAGCTTGATGTCAGTTGTGTCAGGGGCGCTATGTGGCCCGACCACTACCAGCGAAAATGGGCTCCTGATCTCAGGTGGCCCCCTGCAACCTTCTGCCAGTGAAAATGGAGCTTGGGAGCTCATTTTTGCTGGCAGAGGCCCAGGCCCATTCCTTCACTATTCCTTCGCTTCCCCCAGCGGGATCTAAGCACCCCTTAGGCTGATCCGTCCTGCAGGCTTTGAGTTTGACACCCCTATTCTAAGCTCTGCTATCAGCCCAATGAGTGTGACTAGCTTTTGCTTTCTCAGAATGGTGGAATTAGCACGCAGTATAACAGCACCCTCTTTGGGCGTTTGTGTGATGTCACGCACCATAGAAATGGGTGGGGCATCCCCCAAGGTGCTGCAACATTACTTAGATTACTCTGAACCCCCCCCCCCCAACAGCCCCTCTGCAGATGCTACTGGCTAAGAGGCTTCAGAATCAGAAAGCTCACCTCTAGAAACATGGAAGGAAGATAAATTCCACACAAAATTATCTGAATAGCTTTAGCAACCCTAGAGGTTCTAGTCATACAGAGTACAGGAAACAGAATTGCAAGGAGGGCAAAGGATTAACTTTGGTTTGAAATTATACCGAAGAGGATGGGATGGACTTCAACAAATTTGGCTCAGGCAGCCAGTACTTTGTGAAGGACACAGAGTGAGAACAAACAAATGCTATATTTTGGGTTATTCTCTTATTGAAAGATTACACTAAGGACTCTTGCTGTAACGGCAAGATGAACTGTTCTGTCAATATTTAGCAAAGGAGAAATAGAGGGAAAACATTAAAGAGGGGAAAAAAATCTTTTAATTGTACAGTACAATAACTCTCGAACACTGGAAAGAAAAATGACATGGTGATTTCATAACCTTCCGTTTTTTCTTTTCCGTGGATTTAAATTTGGCGCAAGGCAAACAACTTCCGTTTTGTGAAGAGATGTGACCAGAGTCAAGTGGTCAAGCATCTTCTGGACCTGCATCTCCTTACCTGTTGCCTTTAGGACCAGGCAGTCCCGGCGGCCAGGTAAACCTGGCAGTCCAATGTCTCCTTCTGCACCCTGTAAAAACAATCAGATGGCAGCGGTTTAGAGCACTTTTGCGCTGGAGAAAAGGGAGAGTTGATAGACCGCAGTCTCTGGGTTAGATCTTTCTCACAGCTGGCTGTGCATCTCATTCAAAACAGGAGACTACCGTATATACTCAAGTATAAGCCGAGTTTTTCAGCCCACTTTTGGGCTGAAAAAAGCCGCCTCGGCTTATACTCGAGTCAGTGAAAAATTTGCCCGAAATGGAGGAGAAAAAGGGGCGGGGCCATGCCGCTGGGTGATGCTCGTGAATGGCCACAGCGCCCCTGTGAGTTTCCCCTCCCTCTGTGTCAGTTTGCCGCGCACGCGGCACCGCACCATCCCCTCCTCACGTTCTAATGTAATGCAGGGCTGTCTTACGATTCCCCTTCCTCCCCCTCCTGCCGCTCTGCAAACGATGTCCCACCTCCTCCTTGTTATGGCAAGCAGCCACATAGCGATGTCCCACCTCCTCTGGTACAGTGATCCAATGATAGGAATCACTGTGCCGTGTGTCATAGGAGGCGGGACATCGCTCCCGCGGCTGCACGGGACATCATTACCGGTAGCTGCTGCATTTCCCACCCTAGGCTTATACTCGAGTCAATAACTTTTCCAGTTTTTTGTGATAAAATTAGGTGCCTCGCTTATATTCGGGTCGGCTATACTCGAGTATATACGGTATGTCGAACTCTGAAGCCACCCGGAGTTGGTTAGAATATGGGTGGCTATATAAATGTTATAAATACATGAATAAATTGCTTTGTTATGATTAGCTGTTTTAGGGGGAAAGCACCTTCTGATTTTATCAATCTGCTAAAACAATGGGGTCTTTATGGGTTCGGGGGAATGCCACAAGCCACCGAGCCTATGGTGCATTCCCTTCTAACAGAGAATTCTTTCAAAGCCGAATATGGAAAGTGGCCTTCCAGCAGAAACCGCACAAAATGAAATACGAAGACTTTCAAAGAAGGTATTCATGCTGGGTAGCAAAAAAGGAGGGGAAGAGGGAGGTAGCCTTTTGGCATTCCTGTTCCTTATAAAGGCATAAGAATATTAAAATCTAACTTCACCCTGTAAGGAGTGAAGGCTTCCAATACTAAATGTTAGCTTTTTAAAAAGTAGATATTTTTTTTAGGAAGTTCAAATAATGATGCAATTGAGCCGGGGTTTGAAAAATGAACCAAGTGGACAATGGTCCCTATTCACATTTCATCTTCGTCGCCTGAGTGAATGACCTGGTGATCGCAAACCCTTGACCAAGCAAACTAAAGGGATGGAAGTCAAGACTGCCCGCTTACCGTTTTACCTGGTGACCCTGGAGGACCAGCAGGACCTGGCTCACCTCTGCTACCCCTTTAAGAAACAAAAATACATAGTGTTGAAGTAGAAACAGCTACATTTCTTGATGTGAAATTGCCAGTTGGGAAGATTAATAGTTAGTTACCAAAATCAACAGTTCGAAGTCTTCTAATAGCACAAAGAAGCATAACAGTGGAAAAGAAAGTTATTGCAAACAAAAACAAAAAAAAAACTGCCCTACAATTGATAAAATGATAAAACAATAGAGATAATTAAATAAGAGAGATTGCTAATAAAATATGGTAATAAAATACCAGAGATAGCTAATAAATGCATACATGCTTTTAAAAAGCCTTCATATTGCAACTCTTCCAAGAAATCATTTAATAGCAATGTACAGGGATAGATAGATAGATAGATAGATAGATAAATAGATAGATAGATAGATAGAGATAGATAGATATAGATAGATAGATAGAATCGATATCTATACTATATCTATATCTATATCTATATCTATATCATCTATCTATCTATCTATCTATCTATCTATCTATCTATATATATATATATATATACACACATATATTATCAACACAAATGTAACAAGGCAACTTTTAAAAATGGCTTTCTGCCTGGATGGCTCCCAGAGTGAGCCGATAGACAGAAAAGTGTAGCAGTATGCTCCCTCCCGTATTTGGGCATACCAGGGGTTGTGACACTACAGATAGATAGATAGATGATAGATAGATAGATAGATAGATAGATAGATATATAGATAGATAGATAGATAGATAGACAGACAGACAGACAGACGGACAGACAGACAGCATACAGTATATATAAGTCGCACTCGTCTCTTGAGAAATTGTACAAGACTAATTGCTGAAAAGGCATGCGATTTGGTGAAAGTAACGCAGGATTCTGCTATCAATATCTGAAATGATCCTCTGCTTGAGGAATGACATTTCCAAAATAAAATAAAATTCATAACTGTCTATTTGGCAGTTTCTTGAGAAGGAAGGTCCAGAGAATCTGTTCCTGCAAGAATCATGATGGACTACATAGGAAAATGTTTTGAAAGGAGCTACTTTTGATTGATGGATTGTTTATGTGAAAGCCAAGTCATTTTCAATACCAATGTTGGGGGTGGGTTGCTCCGATTCCCATCTCGTGCACGCACTTTGTGCCCAGGTAAACCGGTAGTAAACCTAGCAACCCACCCCTCTCCAACTGACAATACAGGTAGGCTTTCTTCAAGAAGATCTATCCCTAACCTGTTCCTTCAAGTCTCCCATCAGTTCCCTGGTACACTCATTGCCTGTAACTGAATCCATCCATCTTGTGACTGGTCATCCTCTCTTCTCTTTCCTTCCACTTTCTCAGTATTACATCCCTTTCCAGAGAGCTAGATTTCATAATGTGTCCATGGTCAAATAATTTTAGCCTGGTTATTTATGCTTTGAATGAGAACTCTGGGCTTATCTTCAATGAGACATTGCTCTATATTTTTGGTTGTACATGGTATTGTCGGGAGTCTTCTCCAACACCAAAGTTCAAAGGCATAGATACTCTTCCTATCCTGCTTCTTTCAAGTCCAACTTCCACTTTCATGGATTATCCCAGAGAATACCATGGTTTGATCTTTGTAGGTGTGCATACATCATGGCATTTGAATTTTTTTCCAAGCTACTTTTGGGGAGCCACTATTATGCAAAAAGCAGAGAGTCCTAGCACTTTTTTCTACCATTAAATATTAAAAGATGCTGTAAACTTTCAATGATCACTTCATTCGATACAGCAATATATGAGCTGTAGCTCACAAAAGCTCATGTCTTTTAATGCAACGTGTTAATCTGAAGAGGTTATCAAAGTCCTTTTAATTTGGGGTTACAATAAACTAACATGGCTGCCCTCCTACAATGATTATTTGAAATTCCACTGGCTTTTCATGTATATTACAATATAAATGAAAGGAATTAGATTTATCTATGCAATGTGTAAATATTTCCTGTCAGAGAACTGCAAACTGGAAGCTATGCGCTGAAAAGTTAAAAAAAAAAAAAACAGGGCCAGAATAAAAACGATAATGGATTGGATTCCATTTGCATTTAATTAAAATTAAATCATTAATATAGTTCCTATCCAAACATATATTTCATAATTCCCTTCTTTTCTTAAATGTATAACTTTTGAAGAACTCATAGCTCCTGAATAGTCTTAGAATATTGGGAGTCAAGTTCTCAGCTTCAATTTATTGAATATAAATCTATGTTTTACTGCATTTTGACGAGAGCTAAAATGAAAAAAGAGAGCAAGACAGAGAAAATAAAGGGACGTTAAATGCACCACTTCTACAACTCTCCCAGTTTATAAATTACTTCTCATCAGAAGTGATTTTTTTTTAAACCTGGATCAGAAAAATCCAGAGCCTCAATCTAAACCAGAAACCGAGCAAATAAACTTACTGATGGGCCTTTGGGTCCCAGCGATCCTGGTTCTCCTTGCAATCCTGGTTCTCCCTGTGGGTGGGATTGTAAGAACAACACACTGTATATATGTAAAGATTGATAGTTCAAAAAAGGCAAATCTTCTGGTTCAAAACAAAAAAAGGGGTAAAACTTGAGAAAGAAACTATCTTACAGATTTGCCCGAATTTCCCATCAGGCCAGTTTTTCCAGGAGAACCAACATTGCCCTGTTGGAGAGAAAAGATTTTCACCTTTAAAATAAGACCACTTTCAGGCCATTTTAGGCTAAACCACTTAACCAGACAATCTTATTTAAAAATCTTTTTCACTAGTCTTCATTTTTCTACCTCGTGTCTACTTTTCCTTATCTGATCCCATGAGATATTCAGGCAACAGAATCATTTTCTGTCCGATTCCACCTCACCTACAATGAGATTGAGAGCAAATGTAGCCAATTATTTTTCTATCTGGACCGTTTGGCTTTAATGAACCTCTTCCATTTTTTCAGAATACTCATTCTTCTTTTGTAACTAAGAATGGGCAAACCTGCTTTTTAAACCAATTTGGTAATGCATTCGTTCTGCTTTCAATGAACGCATTGTGTGCTTCCTTTTATTTTATATACAAGTGCATTCAGAAAGTATTCAGACCCCCTTCACTTTTGCCCTTTTGTTGCTGCAGCCTGATTCTACAGGTGTTGAAATTCTTTTTTTTTCCTCATTAATCTACACTCAGTAATCCATAATATAAATGGGGGGGGGTCTAGAAATGTCTGTAAATTTATTAACAAGAAAAAAAACCTGAAATATTATATTGGCATAAATATTCAGACCCTTTGCAACAACACTTTAAATTTAGCTCCCACCCACCCCCCCGCCTCCATTTTCTTGATCTTTGCTGACACACCTTGATGTGGTAAATTAAATTGATTGGACATGATTTGGAAAGGCAGACACCTGCCTGTTGTAACCCAGCAGGAGCCGTTGGAGCTGCAAACAGATTCCGACAGTGAGGGGCCCTATGAGTCGGCTCTGGAAGATGTGGAGGACCTGGGCAGGTTCAGACTCCATCAGAGACCAGCTGATAGCTTTTAACCAGTGGTGAAATTCAATTTTTTTTGTTACAGTTTTGTGGGAGTGACTTGGTGGCATGGTGTGGCTTGGTGGGTGAGGTTTGGTGGGCATGGCAGGGGAAGGATACTACAAAATCTCATTCTCACTCCACTCTGGAGCCAGCCAGAAGCATCATTTGCCCGTTCTCGAACTACTCAAAATTTCCGCTACTGGTTCTCCAGAACCTGTGTCAGAACCTGCTGGATTTCACTCCTGCTTTTAACTGTATGAATATCTATTTGAAATGTGATTAAAACGTTATTAATTAGCCACCCAGAATTTCCCAGGGTGAATTTATTGATTGCATTTGTACCCCCACTGCACCCTTGAGGCTTCTCTGTAACTTCACTAGAAGACACATATTCAGAATCCAATAAAATCCAGAGAGATAAACTATAGATAGCAAATAGTCAAAAAATGACAGAGAGAGCAAAATCTAAAAAGAAGTGTTGGGTCCTAAATGTCCTTCTGAACATGCTCTGCCTGCACCCTTCCCAGGTGGCAAATGAAGTCTAACTTCCAATGGGAAGGATTCCTAGATAAGCAACACCTCCAAATGAAGAACCACCAGCTGGGCTCGATGACAAGAATAAATAGGTCAGGCTGACTCATGCAAGCAAACATAGTCCCAAAAGTAGCTTGGTTAAAAGCTTTAAAGGTCAACACCGACACCTTAAAAATTGCACCTGGAAGCTTATAGGAATGCAGAACATTAGCAAAGTTAATGCTGTCTGACCAGGGAATAGCACGTACTATAAAGGTTGCTGCATTAACGCAATCTAACGAAATTTGGAAGTGGTCTTTAAAGGCAAACCCATGTACAGGATGTTGCAGTAGTTTGACCAAGTATTCATAAGGGTATGATTTACTGAAACAACTTCTCACACTCCAGGTAGACTAGCCAAAGCTAGGTGAGGCTCTCCTGACCACAGCCTCCACCTACTCTTTAAGTGTGGGCTACAAGTTCAGGAGGACCTCCAAATTACAGACCTGCTCCCTCAAGGATAGTGATTCAAGAGAGGGCACCAAGGAATGATCACAGGGCAAGTCACCAGTTGCCAGTAGCTGTTGTGGCCTGCCAGTGGCCAGTGAGGTTGGGGAGGAACAGGGTCCAGTCCTGGGGGCTGAGAAAAGCTCAGACGAGGGCTCTGCGTTGGAGGCAGAGAGGGAGCTAGATAGCAGGGAGGCAGAGGAACAGCTGGCCTGTTCCCGCTGTGTGCATGCGCAGAGCTGCCAGAACAATAAGAAAGCAGGGTTGACTGGGAGTAAAGGCACACCTTGGAGGTGATTGGCCCCTCCTATAGAAAATAAAAGAGGAACAAATGGGGAGTGGGCTTTTGAAGGAAACAATTTGGTCATTCGGTCATTTCAAGAGTGGAAAGTTCTGTTTGTGACTATAGGAGAGACTGTGCCAAGTTTTGCCTTGCCCTGCCTTTGGAAACTAGTTATTTGGCAGTTCTCCAAACGAGATAAGGTTTTGTGTTGATAAACATTCCTCTGAAAGACTGTTTGCTAAGCCTTGCTGACTGTGAATGAAAGGAATTCACAGTCATATAAATAAAAGGGGTTTTTGCTGGGATCAAGACCTCTGTTGTCTTGCTTTTTAAGGAAGTCTGGGTCAGAACAGTAGCAAACCAAGAACTCAATGATTTTGCCCAACAGATTGTCAAGGATCATCTCCAAGCACCCACCAGAAAGTAGCTGGATTCAGAAGGTGCTTGAAGCAGACCGTTCCAATGGGTCCCATCTTGTGATACTGTATATGGGCAGCCAATAAGTTATAGCAAGCCTAGGAAATGATCCAACCACAACAAAAGGGCAATGATACTACTCTCCAGAGCCAGATCCCAAGGCAAACTGCTACAAAGTCAAATGAGTTTAACCAGAAGGTTACTGTGATAAGGTCTTAGTTGCTGTGAATCCTGAGCTCAATTCCCATTGCAGTTCCCATGGCATGAAATGTTAAGTTCCCCAATATCCAGGGGTGGGAGTGGGGGGAAAGGCTTATTCGGCAGCCCAGCTGTGTAACATACAAGTTTGTTAAGTTTCATCTTGTGGCTTAGCCCAGACCTAGGCATTTATGCCCCACCACCACCATATCTGGCCCTTGGATCATGTGAGATCAATTGGAAATTAGAAATCAAATGTAAATAAGTCCACCATAAGGGACAGAAGAAGAGCCAAGTTGGTTCCTTTGGTGGCTATAGAGGGTAAGAAGATGACAAAACTTTCCTGCACCTGCAAAATGCTCATCTGGAATAGCCTAAAGAGTTGAAGTGATGGAATTTGAGGACATCAGGTTATACTGGTTTGGGTCCCCACAACAGTTCCAGTTTCTCATATGGCCCCTTAGGAAAATTAATTGCCCACCCAGGCTTAGCATATTATATCAACCCAACCTCTTTAACTGATTTACACCGCAGTTTAGCCTATTGCACAAATCCAGAGTAAATGGCTCTTTCATTAACCAGCTTAAACGCTTACTGTAGGAAACCAGAGGTGGGTTCCTACCAGTTCGCACCTATTCGGTAGAACCGGTTCGTCAATCTACCGAACCGGTTAGAGGAGGTTCCACCAGTGGACCCGGAAAGCAGGCCACACCTACAGAAGAGGTTCCAAAATTTTTTGAAACCCACCACTGGTCCTTGGATATGAATTATTCTACACTACATGCTCATATTTATAAAACTCAGTGCCTCTGTGAAAGGTAGGATGACTACTGCGTTTGTGGTGCAATCAGAACATTGCGTGTGTTGAAGTTGTTTAACGCAAACCAAAGATGCCTTTTAAAAAACAAGTTTACCTCATATTTTTATGCATGTCAGTGCTTGTGTGTGAGTATTAAGGTAGTTCTGACAAATGTCGTCGGCATCTACATATCCGGTCATATGGGCGGCAAGCCACTCCCATCCAGTCACATGGGTGGCAAGCCACTCCCACAAAGGAGGCCACACCCACAAAGTAGGTTCGAACAATTTTTGAAACCCACCACTGTAGGAAATCCACCCACCCTCAAATTCTCACTTCAGTTTTGACTTGCTCTAACACTGCTACCAGAAGGAAATAAAAATTCAGAGTACATAACTGTTTCAGGCTTTTTGAAAATAGTAGCTTGCAATCCCTGTAGACCCATTAATAAAATCAAGGTTGAAAAGAAGCTGGTGAAAAAGAATTTGGCTGTGGGAACTTTGATCTGAATCTCTGCTCAGCCATGTGAAGCTTTCTGACTAATAAACTTTCTCTCCTTCGACTTCAGCACTCTACAAAAGACACCGTAAATGGGATTGTCACATTTAGGCTACCCGGGAAGGAATAAGTAACAGATCCATCTGTAAAGAGGATGGCTATTTCCAAATTTCCTAAGATCCTTTACCTTTGAGCCAGCAACACCTTTTGCTCCAGCAGAACCAGGTAGGGCCTAAAAAATAACAGATATTGAATATATTTGAAATGTTGTAGAGAAATTTCTTAATGGAAATGTCAAAAGGTTGCTTTACTTTGTAAGCAGCTCTCTTGAAACACTGCAAATATTAATGAAGCGTTACATCCTCAAATTCACCAGGAACATAAGAAAAATGAATGCTTCACTCAGAATAAACAGGCACAAGGAAATTGGTGCGTCCTATTATATGATGGATATGTCCTACATATGGTATGTCCAATCCTAATGATGTACACTTATTAAAAAAAAAAAGATGTCCATTCAGATATGCATCAATGCAAAGCAACCCAGCATAGGTAGTTCACAGAACACCGATGAGCTCTTAATGAGTTTTGGGAAGAGGGGAGGTCCTCAATTTTGCAAACTATACATCTATTTATTTTTTAATTTATTTATTGACCTTTATCCCATTTTATTATTTTATAAGTAGTCCAGAGGTGGGTTCCTACCAGTTCGCACCTATTCAGTAGAACCAGTTCGTCAAATCTACCGAACCGGTTAGAAGAGGTTCCACCAGTGGACCCGGAAAGCAGGCCACACCTACAGAAGAGGTTCCAAAAATTTTTGAAACCCACCACTGGTCCTTGGAGATGATTATTCTACACTATCATGCTCATATTTATAAAACTCAGTGCCTCTGTGAAAGGTAAGGATAACTACTGCGTTTGTGGTGCAATCAGAACATTGCGTGGTGTTGAAGTTGTTTTAACGCAAACCAAAGATGCCTTTTGAAAAACAAGTTTACATCTTATTCTTATGCATGCCAGGCTGTGTGGGAGGTAATTTAAGGTGGTTTTGACAAGTGTCGTCGGCATCTTCATATCCGGTCACATGGGCGGCAAGCCACTCCCATCCGGTCACATGGGTGGCAAGCCACTCCCACAAAGGAGGCCACACCCACAGAGTAGGTTCGAACTATTTTTGAAACCCACCACTGAAGTAGGCCAAGGCAATGAATATTTCAAATACCCCCTTTCTCCTCCTAATTTCCCCACAACAATGACCTGTGAGGTGGATTGGACAGAGAAAAAAGGACTAGCCCCAAAATTACACAGTTCACTTTTATGTCTAAGGTGGGACTAGTAATCACAGTGTTACAGATTTCAAGCCTCAGCAATCTGGGAACATGTCGGAGACAAAGAATCAGGACCACACATTAAGTTCCAGTTAAGATGATTTATTTGCTCTTGCCTGTACAACTTTCAGCATTAACTTGGTGTTAGAGGAGGGTTAATGGAATTCAAGGGAGGGGGGGAGGCTGAACTTGGATTGCTAGTGGAAATGTATTATTCTAGGTGATTACTTGCTTGACTCCTTCCCCAGGCTCTGCCTCATATCCTATATCCAGAGGTGGGATTCAGCCAGTTCTCTATGGTTTGGGTGAACAGGCAGTAGTGGCTGTGGGAGGCTCCACCCATCCACCCTGATGTAATGTGCCAGCATTAGGCATGCACGGAAGGCCATGTGCATGCACAAATGGGGTTAGGTTTAGGTTTAGGTTTCGTTTTATTTATATGCCGCCCTATTCCCAGCGGGACTCAGGGTGGCGCACAAACCCAAGGGGGGAAAGGGAAACACAAAAAACTACAAATACAAGCATTTAAAAATAACCAACAGCCACACAAGTTGAGAGGGGAAGGGAAACTCATCAACCCAGGCCTGCCGACAGAGCCAGGTTTTAACGGCATGCGAGTGAGTGTGCATGCGTTCACATTTGAGAACTGTTAGGAACAATAATGGAATCCCACCTCTGCCACATCACAACAGCAAAGGGCATTGCCTGGATCCATAAACTAGCAAACACAATGGGAATAATTATGCATGCAGTTATTTGAACAGTTTGATTAGATCAATAACCAAACTGTCGATGTTCTGAATGTAGCAATAGATGACAGCGTTTCCAGAGAAAACAGCTTTTCATTACTATAGTTCCGTGATGGTGACCCTATGGCACACGTGCCACAGGTGGCACGCGGAGCCATCTCTGCGGGCAACACAAGCCGTGGCCCGGTCAGCTCCACTATTCATTGCTCATGCCTCCCGCCGACCCGCTGATTTTTGGGTCTCTACTAGGAGATGCGCATTCATGCATGAGGGTGGGGGAGTCATACATTCATGCACAGGGGGTGAGGGGAATGCGGTGCCCTCCCCGTGCCCTGTTTTTGGTTCCAGGGGGCTTCAGGGGGCCTACTAGCACCTAAATGGGGGGTGGGGTGGAGGGAGTGCAGGGGGGGTCGTGCATGTATTTGCAGGGGCGGGACTTGCATTATGAGTGTCGGCACACACCCATGCACACATTCAGCACTCAAGCAAAAAATGGTTAGCCATCACTTCTATAGTTAATAGCCAGTTTTTTCCTTCCCACAATAACAGGCCTGAATTTGAATATTGCCTCCAGCCTTTTAAGTTTTTACAGAAAGGAATTGCATGGTCAACATGCAAAAAGAGTGATACTGATCTATTGGTTTTGCCTGGATTTGCATTAAAGAATTAGTACGTAAATTAAAAAGTGCCTGGATACTGCCTTATTTCATTCCTTTTTTTTTTTTACTAAAAATCTCATTTTGGACTTTGTTTGTTTGTTTGTTTATTGGATTTATATGCCGCCCTTCTCGCAAGTATATTAAAAAAAACACATATTACAAAAGTTAAAAAAAATTAGATAGAGTATCCAAAAAACAAACCCAATTAAGATTAACAATAACATTTAAAATTCGATTAAAATTAAGAATAATCAATCATTTATTTTGTTTTGTTCAGGCCAGGCCGGCTTGCTGGAAAAGCCAACTTTTTAGGGCGCGTCGGAAGGACCGGAGGTTGGGGATTATACAAAGCTCCGGGGGCAGCTCATTCCAGAGGAAAGGCGCTCCCACAGAGAAGGCTCTCCCCCTGGGGGTCGCTAGCTGACACTGTCTGGCCGACGGCACCCGGTGGGAGGCTACTGGTGGCAGTAGGTGGTCTCGCAGGTATCCTGGGCCTAAGCCATGGAGCGCTTTAAAGGTCATAATTAGTACCTTGAATCGCACCCTGAAAACAACCGGCAACCCTATGAAGCAGTATATAAGTCTAACTGCTATTGCTATTAACCAGTGCAGGCCGCCTAAAAGAGGCACAATATAGGAGCACCTAGGTACTCCCATGATAAATTAAATTGTACTAAATTACTGTCATGCTCAACAAGAAAAACTGGTAATTAGCAATAGCAGTTAGACTTATATACCGCTTCATAGGGCTTTCAGCCCTCTCTAAGCAGTTTACAGAGTCAGCATATTGCCCCCACAGTCTGGGTCCTCATTTCACCCACCTCGGAAGGATGGAAGGCTGAGTCAACCTTGAGCCGGTGAGATTTGAACCGCCGAACTGCAGATAGCAGTCAGCTGAAGTGGCCTGTAGTACTGCACTCTAACCACTGCGTCACCTCGGCTCTATAATTGATGAAGATGTCACCAATTTCTCTCCCAGACTGTCTTTGGAGATTGAATTATAAGCTGTCTTGATGATGGATGAATGCAATGTCAAAACATACCCAAGAACAGTGGATGTATCTTTCTACAAGGGTTAATTGATCTACCCTAAAGCCTTCTGTCACTTATCAACCAGTCAACCCTTTTCCAGGGTAGTACCTAGTGTATAATTTGCTATACTCAATGAGGTAATCACCCAGAAAATTTCCAATTTATTCATTATTTGAACTGTATTGAGCAATTTGCAAGAGTGGTTAACTTTTTAAGAATGAGTGCCTTTCCCATTTGCACTGTATACATAGACTACAAGCACACAATTTGATTCCTAAAATTAAAATTAAATTTCCAAATCATGGTAAAATGACACCATTTTGATTGTTTATTTTTACAGTTAAGCCAAAACACACACACACACACACACACACACACACACACAAATACACACACACACCAGCAACAAGATTTCTTCTTGGTAACATTACAATATACTTTGTCCAAATTTTAAAGTTTTTAGTTTTCACCATCATCTTGCTATTTGATTCAAAGCTGCTCTTACTGAAAATATAGCCAAACTCAATAAACACCCAGTTTCTGTTAGTTTGGAAATGTAACTTTACTTATATTTTAAAAATGGGAAAAGTATAGAAAACACTTACAGGGATTCCCTGAATGCCTGTATCACCTGGAGGTCCTGGTTTTCCCCGGTTCACCCTGGAAAAAAATATTGTATTTCAGGTGACTCTGAAGAAATCTTTGTAGGGAATCAAGCCATTTGCTTACATGCTATACAAAGTTATGTAGCAAGAAGAGAAATAAGTTTCCCACTTTGGCAAACACCATCCCTGCCCAGTGGTGGGTTGCCATTTGTTTATTACCAGTTTGCTCATGCGCGCATGCATTCAGGTGGACGGAGCCTCTCACCACCGCCACTACCGGTTCACCCGATCGAGGCCAAACCAGAAGAAACCCACTTCAGTCCCTGCCACATTTGTTAAATGTGGTATAAAGCAAATGAGCCAGTTAAAGTAAATCGGCAACATATGCCCAAGAAATAAAGACATAGTATGTAGATATTATCCTGATAGAATAAGCCATCTAGCTCACCTTTCTATTTTCATAACAGGAAGGAAATTACTTCTGGAAATATCATATTGAAGATGCATGGACTTCCTACGGTATATACCAACACCTGATAATTGGATCTTTATTCAATGCTTCTATCCATCAAGCAAAGATGATATTCAGCCGGTTCTCTCTGGTTGGGCAAACTGGTAGCGGTAGCTGTGCGAGGCTCCGCCTATTCACCCCGACATAATGCGCAACCTCCTGCGCATGCGCAGAAGATGGCGCACACAAGCGAAGCAAGCACACATGCTCACAGTTGTGAACCAGTAGGGAAGGCAAGTTAATCCCACCACTGCCACCAAGCTATCTTTTTAAGGAAGCAGTCAAAACGTTGTAAAAAAATAATAATAACAGTTTAGATTAATCTAAACTGCTCAAAGTTAATGCAACAGGAAGAAGCTGAGTTCAATGCAGAGATGTTATTGACTTCTTTTTTTTATTTTCTTTGTCTTAATATATTTTAGACTGTGTTTGTTAAAAATCTATACCGTGTACAGGCTCTGGGAAGTCGGGGGGGGGGGAAGGGAGGTGGCGTGTTAGGGGGGAGGGGGGATATATAGTATGTGTTAGATTTCAAAGTAACGCAATTGCACTTGTATACTGTTGCTCTTTAATTCCAGTGTAAAAATAGGACAAGCTGAATATACTGAGATAGTAGAAATACACCGAAGGGAGGAGTAGAGGGATAGAAGAAAGAGGGGTAGAGAGGGTAGGAGAGAGGACGGGAGGGAGGGTGAGAAGGAAGGGAGGGAGCGTACCGGGAGGGAGGAGTGGTAGAGGGGGAGGGGAAGTAGGGTAGAGGGGAATGATGGCGGGAAGATGGAAAGTTGGAGGGGGGCGAAAGAAGGGTGTATGGAGGGTTGAAGAGGTACATTGGGTTTCTATTTTGGGGGGTATTGTTGACAAGAGGAATGGCAGTGTTTATTGTTTAATGTTATATGGCCCGGTTGTGCACAGTATATATGTGACTGTACGAAAATGAAAATGGAAAATAAAAACACATTTACATAAAAAAAATAAAAAAATAACATACGCAGATATTATTCATTCAATATGCAATTAAAATACTAATTAAGAGATGCCTGTAGCTAGACCAATATTTCTCAACTTTGACAATTTTAAGATGTGTGGACTTAAGCTCTGCAGGTAGCATAGGTTGAGAAACATCGATCTAGACTACATAGAAAGTATCTATACTACTTGTCACAAATAAGAAGACAAGCAGAAGGGACATGTTCACTGAGTAATTCACCAAACATCTTGCCTTGCCCCAGGCTTATCATCCCCAGGGGGGGAGAAGTAGCTAGACACATATCTTACACTGCATGAGTGACAATCACTAGGATTTTCTCTGGCATGGATCTGCCATTAACTCTTTAGGAGCAAGCCAGGGGTGGGTTTCAACCGGTTAACGGCGGTCCCCGCGAACCGGTTGGTCGGCGAACCCGGAAGTAAGTAACTTCCGGGAACGGCGAAGGGCCCACCCATCCGCCCGCGTTCCTTACCCGGTTTGGACGAGTTCTGCGCTTCCACGCATGCGCAGGACGCATACAGAGCCTGCGCGATCCTCCAGGAGCAGCTGGAGCATCGCACAGACGCTAATACGCATGCCTGCGCTGCGTGCGTGCATGAGGACGCCGCCGGCCCCGTTCCAATTGAACTGGTTGGAACGGGGCGAGAAACCCACCCCTGGAGCAAGCCCACCTTAAGAAAGGGACAGCTACTATGACTGATCAAGCCAGAGAAATAGGCATTTCCCTGCCTCAGGAAGTAAATGTTTGCAGGGAAATAATTAAAAAGATATAAATGGAGGCATGTGAACTTGTGCTGGAAACGCCATTTATATTTGTTGGACTCCGGTGATACTGATCTTCTTTTGAGTTGTTGTGTTGTGTACATGAAGATCCCATTAGTCACACCAAAGTGACATCTGTTTCAACATTTGTCTTCACTCAGTTCTGGCTTTGAGCAACCGGGTCAGATACAGATAGAGGGTTTTCCTTGCATTTAGTACACAGAATCATTTCTCATTTGGAAATATATCCACTTCTGCACAGAGCAAATTAGCCATAAGGGCTGGTGGGCATCTGTAGTTCTATCTTCCATGAATTGGCAAATCTTCTCTGAAAGCTATCTATATTTGTTACCATCAGCACATATTCTGGTATGCATGTATTTGATTTATATCCTATCTTCTCATTTGACTGTTCAAGGAGACTAACCCGAAAATGGAGCTCTTCTGGAGACCTTTCAGCAGTTAATTGGATGATGTATTCTACTTGATTATGATAGGATGCTCTGATTAATTTATGAATTGCTGAAATTAATAACTTTTACTATAGATATTTCAATGTTAAATAAATTAATTTTTGGTTTACCATGAACAGTTTGGTTTATGCTTCGTTATTTGCCCACTGTGCAATTCAGCAGTGTACATGACAGGCAGATAAGCAACAGGCAGACAGATAACCGAATAAGATAGTTCAATCAAATACAGAATACTTTTTTTAAAAAAAAAAGCATATGAAAACTAGTTACAAAATTCAAAAAAACCCTCAATTATTTCTTTTGATTTACATTCCTTTCCCCCCCTATCCGATAGGGCCTATTGTATTCAACCCACCTTGGTCTAAACATAAGAGCCGAGGTGGCGCACTGGTTAAATGCAGCACTGCAGGCTACTTCGGCTGACTGCAGTTCTGCAGTTCGGCTGTTCAAATCTTACCGGCTCAGGGTTGACTCAGCCTTCCATCCTTCCGAAGTGGGTAAAATGAGGACCCGGATTGTTGTTGGGGGCAATATGCTGACTCTGTAAACCGCTTAGAGAGGGCTGAAAGCTCTATGAAGCGGTATATAAGTCTAACTGCTACTGCTACTGCTACTGCTACTGCTACATCGCATGTTTAATTTTGAAAACTGAAAGCAGGTACTGCTGCTCCATAAGCATGCTGTGATGAAATCATATTTGCCATCGGAGATGGTTGCATTCTTTTCCTTATTTCATCTCTGTAAACGTGGGCAATAGAAGTACAGTTTGAGGATGTTCCTCGCATATTTTGAGGAAGACATTGTTTGGTATGGAATTTATGAGCCAGAGTCCTCTTTAGCTTATTTAGTATTCTATCTAGATCGTTTTCAGCTAAATGGTTCTTACACAAAAGCAACCATTTCTACCTGTTGTTTGTCCATTATCCAGTGTTTGTGTGTGCATATGCGTGTGCATGCACACAAACATGGGCTACTAAGACAAACAATAGGTGGAGATAGATAGATAGATAGATAGATGGATGGATGGATGGATGGATGGATGGATGGATGGATGGATGGTAGGTAGGTAGGTAGGTAGGTAGGTAGGTAGGTAGGTAGGTAGGTAGATAGATAGATAGATAGATAGATAGATAGATAGATAGATAGATAGATAGATAGATAGATAGATAGATAGATAAGTAATTAAGTAGGTAGGTAGGTAGGTAGGTAGGTAGGTAGGTAGGTAGGTAGGTAGGTAGGTAGGTAGGTAGAAAGAAAGATAGATAGATAGATAGATAGATAGATAGATAGATAGATAGATAGATAGATAGATAGATAGATAGATAGATAATTAAGTAGGTAGGTAGGTAGGTAGGTAGGTAGGTAGGTAGAATGATAGATAGATAGATAGATAGATAGATAGATAGATAGATAGATAGATAGATAGATAGATAGATAGATAGATAGATAGATAGATAGATAAGTAATTAGGTAGGTAGGTAGGTAGGTAGGTAGGTAGGTAGGTAGGTAGGTAGGTAGGTAGGTAGGTAGAAAGAAAGAAAGAAAGAAAGAAAGAAAGATAGATAGATAGATAGATAGATAGATAGATAGATAGATAGATAGATAGATAGATAGATAATTAAGTAGGTAGGTAGGTAGGTAGGTAGGTAGGTAGGTAGGTAGGTAGGTAGGTAGGTAGAATGATAGATAGATAGATAGATAGATAGATAGATAGATAGATAGATAGATAGATAGATAGATAGATAGATAGATAGATAGATAGATAGATAAGTAATTAGGTAGGTAGGTAGGTAGGTAGGTAGGTAGGTAGGTAGGTAGGTAGGTAGGTAGGTAGGTAGATAGATAGATAGATAGATAGATAGATAGATAGATAGATAGATAGATAGATAGATAGATAGATAGATAGATAGACAGACAGACAGACAGACAGACAGACAGACAGATAGACAGATCCACCTATTGTTTGTTTGTTTGTTTGTTTGTTTGTTTACACACACACACACATTTTGCCGCCAAAAAAGGCATCAGGTCTTATTTTAAATGACTCACCTCACTTGTGCTAGACGCACACACACACGCGCACGCGCGCACACACACACCTCTTTTTCACTGTCAAGGACATCAGGAACTTCTTCATTCAGCAAGGTTTTCCTGAAGGCCTCTGTAGCTGATAACAGAGCTCCATAACAATCTGGAGATCTGTTATAGGCTACAGAAGCCTTCAGGAAAGCCTTACCAGCTGTAGCAAAAGAAATGGATCAAGGTATGTGAGGCCCGGTTGCGACTATTTGAAGATAAGTAGTAGGAAAGCTCAACCACCTACCCATCTCCGCACTAGCTTAATTTTTACCAGTGTACCCTGGAGTGGGCCTTAATTAGGCCTTAAGGGTCTTAATTAGGGCTTATTTTGAGGGTAGAGCTTATATTGGGCATACATGTAAAAATCAAGGTAGGACTTACATTCTGTGTAGGTCATATTTTTGGGGAAACATGGTTTATATTCATATATATATATACATACATATCCACAGCTGGATATTATTATAGTAGTCTTTGACTTAGGATAACAATTGGAAGCAGAATTTCTGTTCCTAAGCAAGACAGTTGTTAAGTGAGTCTTGCAATCATTAAGCAAATCTGACTTCCCCTACTGACTTTGCTTGTCTGAGGACACCAGCCATTGTTATAGTCTTTCAGTTTGGTGGTTCTATTTTATTAATAAAAGCTGAGAATACTATTCAACTAACTGATCTACCGGTACTTCTCCATAATATTTTCCTGGTCCCCACTTGGCTATATTAAATTGTAACAGATATATTCACTTTAAGTACCTTGGCTCCTGGCATGGCAGGTATACCTTCACGGCCATCAACTCCAGGTAAGCCCTGGAAGAAGAAATAGCACTGTATTTTATATACTGGTATCATAGAAGTCACTTTCCCAAAAGGTTTCCACAATTATGGCCACTCCTATAAGTCAGACAAACTTTTGCCGGACCTTGTAAGGCAACATACATTTCCATTGTTGGAAATATAAATAATAAATTCCATTATACCCGAGAATCGTGGCATACATACTGTTTCTCCTTTTGGCCCAGGAAATCCTGTAATTCCTCTAATGCCTTGTGGACCCTAAAAATAAGAGGTATTTTTTAAAAAAAACAAAAACAAAAGGTATTGAAAGTATGACACGCATGTCAGTAGATATGAATAAAGCAAAGGAAATGACACATTTCAGATACTCTTAAGATTGGGTATCATCCAGAGGTGGGTTCCTACAAGTTTGCACCTATTCGGTAGAACCGGTTCGTCAAATCTACCGAACCGGTTAGAAGACGTTCCACCAGTGGACCCGGAAAGCAGGCCACACCTAGAGAAGAGGTTCCAAAAATTTTTGAAACCCACTACTGGTCCTTGGATATGATTATTCTACACTATCATGCTCATATTTATAAAACTCAGTGCCTCTGTGAAAGGTAAGGATGACTACTGCGTTTGTGGTGCAATCAGAACATTGTGTGTGTTGAAGTTGTTTTAATGCAAACCAAAGATGCCTTTTAAAAAACAAGTTTACATCATATTCTTATGCATGCCAGTGCTGTGTGTGAGGTAATTTAAGGTGGTTCTGACAAGTGTCATCGGCATCTTCATATCCAGTCACATGGGCGGCAAGCCACTCCCATCTGATCACATGGGCGGCAAGCCACTCCCATCTGGTCACATGGGTAGCAAGACACTCCCACAAAGGAGGCCACACCCACAGAGTAGGTTCGAACAGTTTTTGAAACCCACCACTGGTATCGGCATTACCTCCCATCTAATTTTTGCTTTCAATATGTACTGGGTTAGTTTCATCACAGAATAAGTTCCTGTTAAAGGCAATAAAACTTACACACTTAGATATGTGGAATCTATGCCATTATATGAAATAAACTCTGCACAAACCCTATGGGTCATATCTGGATTTGCATTCCAACCAATATCCCTAGTTTTAGCTGGCAAACTGGAGATTTTCTTATTTTTCTCAGTTATTACAAGGCTATTAAAAACTTACCCTCTCTCCTTTGGGGCCTGTTTCTCCCAGTGAACCTCGTGGTCCCAGATCCCCCTGGAAAGGAATGTGGATAGTGATTAGCAATCTCTGAGCAATTCCTTGAAACAACCTGTGGGAAGTTATCATCCAGCCCTCTCCCAGGAAAATGAAATATCCTAGGAAATATTGAAAAGGCAGAATATTTCTCTGGATATGAAAAGAAAGAAACATGTTTTAAAAGACAGAATAGTTGCCTGTAGCTTCCTGCCCATCCCCACTGTTAATGGGCCATTAAGAAGGCCAAGCTAGTCCCTTTTACATAATAAAGACTTCTCCACTGCAGCCCCAGGGGGGATGGGAGTAAAGGCATGATAATATTGGCCCTTTACTCAACTGACCACATGGCATCTGAAAACTCAACTAAACCTGGATTCAAAACACAGCCCAGAGAGTTGCCCCTGCATGGCCCTATGGGAGTCTGACAACCAATCAGAATATATTTCTTACACAGGAACAGGAAACAGAGAGGTGGGACTAAACAGGTTATAAAAAGCCTAGCAAGCCCCTCCCTCAGCCCTTCTCTTCTTCTCCACCAACTTTGAACCATGTGATCACCTTTTAAGGTTCATGGCTCAAGCCAAGTGGTCCTGTCCAACAATAAACCATCTTTCCAAGCAGCATCCATGTTACTAGTATCTTTTTCCACATTTGGAGCTGAACCCAGAAGGACATTTCTTTCATCAAACCATATCAGAGTGATTACCAATTACGGAAAATGCACATCGACACCAATTGTAGCTTCTCATATTAGGAATCTTCTGTGTGTCTAGCTTGCCCTGAAGCAAATATGTTCCTCTAATTATTTTTCCAGACTTTCAACATATGGTCCCATAGTTAGTTTGTCCAGAAAGATAAACACTATCCATCTTTCCTGGTTTTGCCTCAAAAGCGATATTATTCCACTTCAATACAAGGCATGTCCAACAGTCAGCCTTCTTTAAATTATTCTGAAACCAAAAACTCACCTTTCTCATTCTTTTAAGAACCCAGGAGGGAGAAGAGAAGGGAAAAGCAGATCTTTGGGGTGCCAGTTCTGAGGTTGCCAAGAGACCATGTCCCCAGGACAGAAGAGCGACTCTTCCTCTTCCAAATCCCAAAAGTACAGTCACCCCACCCCAATTTATACTCTAAAGTGCTGCAATGAAGTGTTAAGGCAGTGGTTCCTTTTCCGGATCTGCAGAGCAGCAGCAGGAGGGAGGGAAGGGTTTTGTGTGCACACCTGCCGCTTGTGCAAATGCGGTTTCACACATCTGCCTATCGCTGGTACAGGGACGTGCAGTCACTAGAGGCAAGGGAGGCAGAGCCTCACCAGTCTCCTCAGGAAAAAGAAAGAAACTTAGTTTTTTTAAAAAAATAATTAAAGCCAAGATAGTTGCTACCAGATTCCAGGTCACAGTGGCTTGGTGTCTGCTTAGTGTTAACCAAAGCAGGAGGAGAGAGAACTAGCCTTTGCTGCAGACCCGGGCGCTTGGCTGCTCCCGCAATGCAAATCCCCCCCCCCCCCGGCCGAGGCCGACCGCTGCCCTGCTGAGCTGCTTCGCAAAAGGATGCCCAGCTGAGCCTCACCAGGTATAAACCTCACCACACGTCACTGCACTGATACCAGTACACAAATCAGGAGTTGGGGACTTCTGTGTTAGGGCACGTACCATGGTGTCTTGAAAATTAGCACTTGTTTGTTTGTTTTGAATGAAAATTGAGATAAGGGGCTTTGTTAATGTCAGGGTGAAGACAGGGTGAAGACATCCTGATGCCATCACCAGGCTAAAAGACTTTAGGTTTAGACAGATTAACTCACAGCTGCTCCAGGAAGACCTTGGGGACCAGGCTCTCCATCAAAACCACGAACACCCTATATTGTAAAGACCAAGAAGTACGATTATTACGATTCAAGATCGCAAGGTATTCTTATCATGATTCATGACACAAAATTTTGCTATTATTCTCTCACCAATTCTGCTCCACCAAGGTGGATTACATATTTATAAAGAGCCTTGAAAATCAGGATAATTTTGGGATTGTTGAATTTTATGGAATTCCATGGAATAAACCATGGTGAGTTGTAAAAAAGGTATAGTTAGAATGAAGTAAAGTATTTAAATCATTAAGCAAACTGCTAAAAATACAAGCCAACAATTAAAGGCCCATTTAGGGAAGGAAATGTCTGAATAATAAGGAGAATGTCTCTTTTCTCAATTTAAACAGGGAATGCGATCCAATTATAGAGACGACCTAGATTGCTGTCGGAGAAGCCAATCGTGTCTTTAAGTAAACCTTCCTAGATGAGATTCGGTTAAAGAATAATCTCACTCTGCCTTTCACATCAGCCAGTCCACACACTGTCACATTTGAAGCATCCTAACCAGCACTTCTGTATATCATCAAGATAAATATTGGGAATCTGTGTGAAGTTTTCTACACAGAAGTAATCTAGGTTTGAGATTTTTTTAAATCTTTTTTTTTTTTTGGTATTCTCAAGGTTATCTTGGCTGATGAACATTTGTACTGTAATTTCCAAATTAGATACAAAAGCAGTTGCATGTAGAGCACATTGCAGTAATCAGGTCAAGTGGTTAGTACATTAGCTGAAGTTGATTAAAAGTTGTTCCTTGCTATTATCTCAGTCTGACAAATTAGTGATGCTGAACCAGAAGCACACCCCAAATGGGCATCTACTCCTTCTGGTAGAACATACCTCATTCACAACTAAAAGACCTCTTATTTGTGTAGGGTTTATATATCTGGTTCACATATTTATACATTAAACAGAAAGGGATATTAAATTGCATAGTTGAAGATCACTTGGTTTACCACCAAATTTTGACAGTACAAACTGGGTTTGTTCTGGAAACCATAAAACAAGTGTTAAACTATGTGATGAATTAGAATATACTCTTCGTTGTAGAAGTACCTCAGAATTTTTTTAATTACAAGCAAAAAGAAAGCTAGCGTAATCAAGAAACTCTATCTTAGAGAAAGCCTATAAACACTGAATCTAATAGGGCTGTATGGCAAATCATAAATAGAGTTTGAATAGTGAATGTGCTGCTTATATTAATAGTGTGTTGTTCTTACTTGATGAAATATTAATATTGATAATCAATACAACAGTGAATCATGTGAATAATGTTAAGGTTTAAGAAAACAAAATACAGATGGCAAAAAAATCGGTTAGCAAAATATTTTAATCTCCCATTATCTCAAATAGGGGTATCAATCCTTGGCAACTTTAAGACTTGTGGACTTCAACTCCCAGAATTCCACAGCCAGGCATTCTGGGTAGGGAATTCTGTGATTTGAAGTCCACAAATTTGCCAAAGTTGGACACCCCAGACCTGAAGGGACGTTGCTCAGAGCATTTGCACCATTGTAGCAGTTGGATATCTAGCCCTAAAAATGTAGAATTGGAGAATCTTTATCTTTCAGAAAAATGGGAATATATATTCAGATTTATAGATTATACAAGCTTATCTACATATACCCTAGTGGGAAAAGAAGCATATATTTTTTTTTAAAAACCAACAGTTTCAATATTAATATTAAAAATTCTTATTACATTTTTAGTAAGTAAATATTCCAGTGACTGTTTTAGTTTCATTCTTAAACCGCAAACCATAAGAAACGTAGAATTGGAGAAACTTTATCTTTCAGATAAATGGGAATGTATATTCAGATGTGTAGATTAGTATACAAGGGTATCTACATATGCGCTAGTATTAAAACACTAACATAAGTTTAAAAAAGCAATAGTTCTAACATTTATGTTAAAGATTTTTATTGCATTTTTAGTCACTAAATATTCCAGTGACTGTTTTAGTTCCATCCATATATAATAGGATCATAGATACTAAACAATAGGATTAGGCCATCCTTTGGGAAATAATGACTATAATTATTCTCTGAGGATCAGATTGAGGCATTCACTCCCCGATGTCCATTCAAGGCAAGGTGAAGAAGCAGCAATGCGAGATTCACAATGTACATTTCAAGTAATATCCACCATGCCCTTAAGAACGTCCTCACCAGAGGTGGGTTCCTACCAGTTCGCACCTATTTGGTAGAACCGGTTCATCAAATCTACCGAACCGGTTAGAAGAGATTCCACCAGTGGACCCAGAAAGCAGGCCACACCTACAGAAGAGGTTACAATTTTTTTTGAAACCCACCACTGGTCCTTGGATAAGATTATTCTACACTATCATGCTCGTATTTATAAAACTCAGTGCCTCTGTGAAAGGTAAGGATGACTACTGCGTTTGTGGTGCAATCAGAACATTGCGTGTATTGAAGTTGTTTTAATGCAAACCAAAGATGCCTTTTAAAAAACAAGTTTACATCCTATTCTTATGCATGCCAGTGCTGTGTGTGAGGTAATTTAAGATGGTTCTGACAAGTGTCATTGGCATCTTCATATCCGGTCACATGGGCAGCAAGCCACTCCCATCCGGTCACATGGGCGGCAAGCCACTCCCACAAAGGAGGCCACACCCACAGAGTAGGTTTGAACAATTTTTGAAACCCATCACTGGTCCTCACATATCAATTCTTCTGTAAAGCAAGAAACTACTCAATTAAACAACATTGCCAAACGATTTGAAATCACAAATGTATAGTTGATACTACTTACTTTATCTCCTTTAGGACCCATAATGCCAATGAAACCTCTTAACCCTTGAGGTCCCTGAAATGGAAAAGATTCATGAAAACATGAAGCTCATATACATGATTAACCACATACAAATATATGTATTCCTTGGATAAAAGAGTTTTTAAGCCTCTTCTATGTCTATTCTTTTGAGCAAAAATTGTGTCTTACTTTAAAGCTTTTCTACTGTTCTTTTCTACTGTTCTTTGGAAGGACAGATACTGAAGGTGAAACTCACATTCTTTGGCCACCTAATGAGAAGAGGGGACTCATTGAAAAAGATCCTGAAGTTGGGAAAGATTGAAGGCAAAAGGAGAAGGGGACAGCAGAGGATGAGATGGCTAAGATATATAATCAATGCAACGAACATGAATTTGAGCAAACTCTAGGAGACAGTGGTGGACAGGGTAGTCTGGTGTGTCCATGGAGTCATTAAAAGTTGGACGTGACTGAACAACAACAAAACCTTAAACATTTTATATGTTTTTTTGGTCTCCATCTGCATGAACTCAGAACTTCCAAAATGATGTACTGTGAGTCATCTTTTGTGAAATCAGCTCCCAGAAATAAAATCACCTTTCTTTTTGTTACTATTCAGAAGATTGTGAAACGTTGGCTATTCTTAGAATCCTATGGAGATGCAACTAATGACATGTTGTTACTTTAATTTTATGTCATGTATTATTATTATTATTATTATTATTATTATACAGTTGTATCACAGCGGCCAGTTGTTTCGCCGGATTTGGCATTGGTTACTATTATTATTGTACAATTGTATCACAGCGGCCAGTTGTTTCGCCGGATTTGGCATTGGTTACTAGTCGGGCCCCACCCAGGGGCCTAGGACGTCGTAACGTATTTTCGTAATATGCGTGCAGATCCAAGCAGTGCGGCTTTTTGCATTTGACTGATGGTGATTTTGTCAATTTTTAACTGTTTTAAATGTAATTCCAGTGCTTTTGGAATAGCACCCAGTGTGCCAATTACCACTGGAATTACCACTGCTGGTTTGTGCCATAGTCGTTGAATTTCGATTTTTAAGTCCTGGTATCTTGCGATTTTTTCATGTTCCTTCTCGGCGACCCTGCTATCACCTGGTATTGCGATGTCTATGATTGTGACCTTATTTTTCTCAACCAGTGTGATGTCTGGTGTATTATGCGCCAGTATTTTGTCGGTTTGTATACGGAAATCCCACAAGATCTTGACCATCTGATTTTCGGTGACTTTTTCAGGCTGATGTTCCCACCAGTTTGTTGCTGTTTTAATATTATAATTTTTGCACAGATTCCAATGGATCATTTGTGCTACTGAATTGTGCCGCAATTTATAATCAGTCTGCGTGATTTTTTTACAGCAGCTGAGTATGTGATCAACAGTTTCATCAGCTTCTTTGCAAAGTCTGCATTTGGCATCATCAGAGGATTTTTCGATTTTGGCCTTAATGGCATTTGTGCGGATAGCTTGTTCTTGCGCAGCCAGGATTAGTGACTCTGTTTCTTTCTTTAATGTACCTGTTTTTAACCATAACCAAGTTTGTTCACTGTCCACTTTATCTTTTATTTTTTCCAGAAATTGACCATGCAGTGCTTTGTTCTGCCAACTCTCCATTCTTGATTTTATCACATCTTTTCTGTATTCTTGTTTTGTCTGTTGGGCCTTCAGTAGATTTTTGTTCTTATTATTATTATTATTATTATTATTATTGTTGTTGTTATTATATGGATTGCAGAATTTATTATCAATTGTGAGAGCTGCTTAGATTTGTTCTTGATTGGTGTGGTATGAAAGTGCTTGCAGTTAAGTCTAAAGAAACAGCCATCAACACACATACTTTGATACTACAAGGAGTTCTTGACTTCAAACATTCATTTAGTGACCATTCAAAGTTACAACGGCACTGAAAAAAGTGACTAATGCAGTTTTTCACATTTACAAAAATTGCAACATCCTTGGGGGTCACGTGATCAAAATTCGGGTGCTTGGCAACGCTACGTGTATTTATGAAGGTTGCAGTGTCCTGGAGGCATGTGATCCCCATTTGTGACCTTCTGACAAGCAAAGCTAATCGAGAAGCCAGCTTCCCTTAAAAAGCATGTTACTGTTGTGGCCCAGCAGGAGCCGTTGGAGCTGCTACCAGACTCCAACAGCGAGGGGTCCTATGAGTCGGCCCTGGAGGATGTGGAGGACCCTGGACAAGGTTCCGACTCTGAGCAGGGCACAGAGAGACTAGTTGGTCACCAGGTGGCGCCTGAGCCTTGGAGACAAGGGAGAGTGATCCAGAAACCAGCAGTGAATTGTTCCTGGATGCACGCCATCGAAGAGCTACTCGGCGTCAAGAACAATTACGCAATTACAGGAGGTAATTGCACTCAGCTGGTGGTCATTAGGCTCCTCTCCAGACTATAAAAAAGACTGCTTGTGACACGCCCCTCTTGCAGAAGTCAACGCATTGATTAAAGAGAACGTAACTAACTTGACAGGCTGGATTGCTGCCAAGGTTTGTCTGAATTGCTGCCAAGGTTTGTCGGACTTGCTGCCAAGGTCCTTATATGTTTGTTTGCTTGGCTTTCAGCCACCGATATTTTGGCTTCTTGCTATTAAAAGTACATTCTAGTTAAGCTTGTCTTGGCTTTCCTTTCTGGACAGAGGAGGGGGTCAGAACATGTTTCTAACTTAACAACTGCTGTGATTCACTGTACAAATGTGCCAAGAAAGACTGTAAGATGGGGCAAAACTCACTTAATATCTCTCTTGCTTAGCATTGGAAATTTTGAGCTCAGTTATGACTGTAAATTGAGGGCTACCTGTATGGGAAGAAGACGTGACTCAGGCATAGCTGCTTCTCACAGTTGTCAGTTTCCTTCCTACTGTGAATGGGATACCTATTTATTGTTATCCTTTCAGTCTGGTTCAAGGCAGGTAACAAATTAAGCAATTGGTTTCAACACTGAATGTGCTGAAGAAAAATGCAGGCAGTTCTGGTTTCGATTAGTAGGGAACGCAGGAGAAAAAGGACTCCCACTAGTTTGATCATGAGACGGTCATGAAACAGTCAGATCAGGAACTTATAAATGATAAGAAATAGAGGACTATTGGCTTCACTTGATTTTTTACATCTCAATATGATGAAACGCAACTAAAAAGTTAAATAAAAGGAAAAACTTTACTGGAGGGCCCTGATCTCCGATGTCACCAATTCGTCCTTGTTCGCCTTCTTCTCCCTAAAAATATATACAAGGCACAAGTTAGTTAACAACACATTCTAAAAATTAGCATACATAATTTACTCTGTTTCCCTCGATATTATCTATTGTATTATTTATGTATTTCCCATATATGTAAGCGTGGAGGCAGCGCACATTAAAATCGGGCTGACTTATTAGGGAAAGAGTGTAACCAGGCAATAAAGGGGATGAAAAGCTGAGGATACACAATATCACACTAAATCATTACTGCTTTCAGCCATGGTTGATTGAACAAACTGTATGCTAAAGCATAAACTGCAGTTTACAAATCACAAGATTTGTTCACATGTCATAAAAAGCAAAACAAAGCACATTATTTTTAGTGATTCAGGGGGCCATTATTAGCTGCTGTAACTAACTGCTATGAAAATAGTGGAGACATGCTAAGATTAATTCTAAGAAGATTGTTATTATTCCTTTCTTAAATACACAGCAACGTTAAACATTTTTCCTCCATAAACCATCACTATTCCAGCTGATTTGTATGTAATCACATTCTACATCCTCTTACCTTAAAGCCTTGCTTTCCTGGTTCCCCACTCTCACCTTTTGCTCCTTTGTGGCCCTAAAATATAAAGCAAATATATTTTCATTGATGTTAAATATGCCACCGGAAACATTGCCTATTAAAAAATAATAGGTTTGGATATTTTAGCTATGCAAAACCAGTTATTATCCTAGTCTGATGCCCTCCAAAAATTCTTGGACCTCAACTCTAAGAATCAGTCAACCTGTGATCATATTAGCTGGTAATGATGTGTAGTGTGACCTAATATAGCTGGAGGATATCAGGTTGGAGACGTTGAAATTAACATATTTCAATAGAGTTCTCCAAAGTGTTCTGTATGAACCCCCAAGAGTTAATAGGACCATCCATTGTTATTATTGTTGGTCACACAGTCAGCCAGATGTTTAGACTGGATTTGGCATTTTTATGTACCTATTGAGTCCTTCCCAAGGACCCAAGATAGGCGTTGGTGTTGTTGATGGTGTTAAAGGTATTGTTGCAGGATGTAAGCTGTTCCAAGTAAAAGCTGCCATTGCAATTGACCGATGGTGATTTTGTCAATGCCAATAGTATTCAAGTGAGACTCCAGTTGTTTTGGCGTTGTATCCTAGGCACCTACTTCTATTGGTGCTATCTTTGCTTTCTTTTCGCCACAGTCATTCTATTTCTATTTGCTGGCATTTGTATTTTGTGATTTTTCTCCAGCCCTTTCTCTTCAATTTTGTTGTTGCCAGGTACTGCAACTTCCATTTCCCTTTCTTATTGACATTTGTTAAGTCTATATTATGTTGCAGGTATTTTGTTTGAAGCACTTTAGTTTTTTTCATTTTCTATGAGTTTATCTATTTTGTGATCGCACTAGTTCTGGTTTGCAGACAAATAGTATTTCTTGCAGATATTCCGTTGCATTATGATTGCTACTTTGTCATGCTGTGCTTGTAGTCAATCTGTGCGAACTTCTTGAAGCAGTTTAATTAATAATACTATTGCCATAAGTAGCATTTATTAAATTATTAAATGGTTTTCATATAATAAATGTTTGTTTCATGTTCCGGTGATGTTTAACCTTAACTCTAGATTGTTATGTGTTGTAGCCCAGCAGGAGCCATTGGAGCTGCCACCAGACTCCGACAGCGAGGGGCCCTATGAGTCGGTTCTGGAGGATGTGGAGGACCCTGGACAGGGTTCAGACTCCGAGCAGGGTGCAGAGAGGCTGGTTGGCCACCGGGAGGCATCTGAGCCTTGGACCAGTGTGGAGGAGACAAGGGAGAGTGATCCAGAAGCCAGCAGTGAGTTGCTCCTGGATGCACGCCATCGAAGAGCTACTAGGCGTCAGGAACAATTACGCAATTACAGGAGGTAATTGCACTCAGCTGATGGTCATTAGGCTCCTTTCCAGACTATAAAAAACTACTTGTGCACACACCCCTCTTTGCAGAAGTCAACACAGAATCGAATGTCGGAGAACTTTGTGTGAGCTTGGCAGGCTGGATTGCTGCCAAGCCTTATCTGTGTTTATTGCTGTCCAAGCTTGTCTGTGCTGGGTTGCTGCCAAGGACCTGTTTGTCTGTTAATTAAATGCTGTAATTTATTTCTGGCTCGGAGTGTGCTTTGGTGTGGAACGAGGGGGGTCAGAACAGTTATGGTACTGCTGTAACATCTTTTGAAACTTATCAACATCCAATCAATATCCCGTCATACCCAGAACGTATCACACCCATCCCTTCTCCTACCTTCATGCCCATCATTCCAGCAAATCCAGGATGACCAGATGTGCAGGCATTTGGACACTAAAAATGAAACAATGAATTAAGTTAATAAGAATATTTTCTCTTGATTAGAGAAAATCTGTTCACTAATTTACTATAATTTAATTAGTATGACTGTCCACTTTATAAGACCCTGGGCAGTTTACAAAAGTCACATAGAGACAATTCTACTACCTCCAGTAAAACAATGAAGACCCACATAAACATACTTTCGGCACAAAACAACTAAATGCCCACTGGCACAAACAGTAGAATAAATATGACAGCCCCCACCCATATAAATTACAACCACGTATTAACTCCAGACCTGGAAATACAGCCAGGACTCAAGGGCTTTCCGGAAGCTCAGGAGGGTGGCCTCATCCATAAAAAGGAGGATAAATATCTTACCAGTGGCTCTCCACCATGATGGCCAACTGTTCCCTGAAGTAGATTAGCAAAGTTTAAAATTAGGATAGCAATGAATATTGCTAAGCATCGAGTTGAACTTGAATTAATAAGGCTGGTAGTATAGATCCACAAACGCAGTAAAGGAGATTTTCACAAGGTCAAGAGTTATCTTCCCCCACCAACAGAGGACCTATTTAAACTCACAGACAGAACCAATATTCAAAAACACGGGACCTCTTTCCCTATATAATTGGAATGTGCCTTTGAAATCTTTTCAGTTCATTATTGCGTTCCCCATTCATACTGTGAATTTGTACATAGAGCTGAGGTGGTGCAGTGGTTAGGGTGCAGTACTGCAGGCCACTTCAGCTGACTGTTATCTGCAGTTCAGCGGTTCTAATCTCACCGGCTCAAGGTTGACTCAGCCTTCCATCCTTCCGAGGTGGGTGAAATGAGGACCCAGACTGTGGGGGCGATATGCTGACTCTGTAAAACCGCTTAGAGAGGGCTGAAAGCCCTATGAAGCGGTATATAAATCTAACTGCTATTGCTATTGCTATATATGCCATGTAGAAGAAGCAGATTCCTCAATTTTTGTCTTCATTCAATAAATGGGATCAACTATGAACATGGGCAGCCTTCATATATTTGCCCTTTTACTCAGAGGTTAATTAGTACTCAATTGGATCAATTGGCACCCTTTGAAAATAAGCCGCAGCAACATGTATCTAAAATAGGATGCAAAGGGCCCACTTGACATGCTATGCAAAACTTGTACAGCCCACATGTTGACTAGAGTAGGATTTCTCCAGTTGTCGGGCACCGGAGTTATGCAAAAATTTAATGGAGTTTCATGAGAGACTAAGAGAGGGAAAATAGCATGGACAAGATGTCTATAGCAATTAAAGAACGGAAGGAAGAATGGGGCTTGTTAACTGCCATTCACAAGTCAACCCCTTTCCGAGAGTCTTTGTGGTCATGACAACTCAATGCTTTGCCTCTTAAGAGGTTCCTGGAATTTTATTTTTAACTAAGAGATTCTAAGAGTCTGAAATATTTCAAATTTCCTCTTTGAGAATATCTGCCAGGCTCAAAAGATCAAATCCACACATGAAGGTGCAATTGAACTGATTTATGGCTGCTTATGCCTATCCACAGGAATATCCTCAACTAATGGGGGTAGCACAATTTTGGTGCTAGATAAAGGTAACAGAAGTCAAAAAGGGGTTGGACTTAGTTCACTTATGGCTACATAGAAATTCTAAGTTCGTGCCTCTTCTAACTCTGGCTCCAGGTTCTGCTACTCCTTTCCCTACAATACCATACACATTGTATAAAAAGGTGCAGAAACTTACCCTTGGTCCTGGAGGTCCTGGCACTCCTGAGGGGCCTCTCCTTCCAGGATCACCCTAAACAGTGTCACAACAGCACAAAAATAAACTATATATCCAAGTCTCTTAGAAGAAAGGATAATGAAAACCGAACAAACTCTACATTGGTTACATTAAGCACCACAAATGTTCTAGGGCAGAGCAAAATTCTGGCTCAGAATAAGAAAAGTAGTGTAATTAAGAAGAGCAAAGGAGATTAAAACCATTCATGCCTTTCATTACTTTTACCTCTCGACTGATGTAGGAAGCTGATTACATACAAATGGGTTCCTATGTGACATCTCTTAAAATGCACACCTTTAATTATGGAAGTGCATAGATAAAGTTAGCAGAATCAATAGTTCCCAATAAAGGGGTGTCTCAGAATGGGCAGATTAATTTTGTGGAGTTTTGAAAGACTTCATTTATTATAATCCCCAGCAAGTAAATATCACACATCATTTTCATGCACAGTTATTTGGGAGGAAAAGCTGAACTTAATTGGATTCACTTTTTAATCTGCATCAGTTGGAATGAGCTGCAAAACCTTTATTATCCATATAAGCAGTCACAGGAATGGCTACTTGTACAGTAATTGTAAAGTAATATTCCCAGATGAGACTTCACCACATGAGAGAATGTTAACCAATCTAATCTAATCTACTCAGTTGAGTTCCAATAAATGCTACTTACAGGAATTAAGAAGAGCTTTTTATGTAATTAAGTAGAATATAGCAAAGATAAGAGATATGTAGGCTTAAACCAAAAGTCTATTTATTCCACAGAGGGCAATAGGCAATGGACTAAAGATGAAATGTGAATCTTCCCTTAGGCATAGTAATAATATTGGTGACATCCTATTGCAGCGATTCATATCAACAACAGATTTCCACAATCTGTGTTCTCTGTGCTAGTTGGACATTATGGCTACAACTAAACACCTAAAATTAAAAAGTTTGGCATGGCTAGTAATGTGTTTCCCCCCAAATAAGACCCAACTGGAAAATAAGCCCTTGCATGTTTTTTTCAGGATGCCCATAATATAAGCCCTATCCCAAAATAAGCCCCAGTTAAGATCATCAGCCAGACGGATGTATTTCGTATTGCATTCCCCTGAAAATAAGACCCAATTGGAAAATAAACCTTAATTCATCTTTTATAGCAAAAAATTAATATAAGACCCAGGCTTATTTTCAGGGGGAAATGGGTACATATTTATAATTGCAACAATCTTTCAAAGGTAGACCTAAAGGGTAGATTCATTTTAGTGTGTTCAAGTGTAATCAATGTGTCAGTCATTCCTGAGGGATGTCTTTCGTAAAAGCATGGTACAAGGTTTAACAAGCAGGCAAATATTAATCAATGATTAATGGAATATGAAACAAAATACTCACAGGTGGCCCAACTCTTCCCACTTCTCCTGGAAGTCCTCCTATACCAGGAGGACCCTGTATTGAAAAAAAGACAGAAACTAATTAAACTTCTCATAACAGGGATTGGCGACTTTCTTGTAACCTGGGTATGTGTTGTATTATTATTACTATTTTTTTTAATCTTTCAAGAGCAGCAAAAGATATCACTTTGGAAGGACATGCATAGTAAGAATCTTAAAGAGACAAAATATCTGACTTCTCTCTTGGTTCAAGCTTCCTCGTCTGCACTCCAAATGCCCCAAATAGGAAAATAAAATCCTATCCAACATTTGGGAGTATTGCATTTTTAACATGTGAAATCAGTGTCTTAAACTTTGACAAGAGTTACACCCTACATCATCTCTTTAAAAGTACCCTCCTCAAACATGCAAAAAACTTGGACCATAAAAACAGTGCTGGAAGTATCCAAGGGCTAACTACCCCTACTTTGAAAGCTAGCCCAGTCCAAGGAATGCCTGAGTTTTTCTTAAACAGTTTAATAGATAGTTAATTGTGTATGGTTGATTATGTTCTGTTTGAGAGTTGCTTTGGGTATGCAGGAGTGGTAAAAGGCACTAGATTAGAAACTGAAAGACCATAATTTTAGTCCTACTGAATGACTTTGATCTTTGTCACTTTTTCTCAACCCTAACAAGGAAGCCATAGAAAACCACTTCTGAAAATGTTGCCAAGAAAACTGTGGGGACTTGTTGAGATGGTTACTGGGTATGTGCCAGAGGTGGGTTCCAACCAGTTTGCACCTATTCGGTAGAACCGGTTCGTCAAATCTACTGAACCGGTTAGAAGAGGTTCCACCAGTGGACCCGGAAAGCAGGCCACACCTACAGAAGGGGTTCCAAAAAATTTTGAAACCCACCATTGGTCCTTGGATATGATTATTCTACACTATCAAGCTCATATTTATAAAACTCAGTGCCTCTGTGAAAGGTAAGGATGACTACTGCATTTGAGGTGCAATCAGAACATTGCATGTGTTGAAGTTGTTTTAATGCAAACCAAAGAGGCCTTTTAAAAAACAAGTTTACATCATATTCTTATGCATGCCAGTGCTATGTGTGAGGTAATTTAAGGTGGTTCTGACAAGTGTCGTCGGCATCTTCATATCCGGTCACATGGGCGGCAAGCCACTCCCATCCAGTCACATGGGTGGCAAGTCACTCCCACAAAGGAGGCCACACCTACAGAGTAGGTTCAAACAATTTTTGAAACCCACCACTGGTATGTGCAGACTGTTTCAAAGTGCAAAATAAATAAACAAAAAAAAACCCTACTCACAGGAGGTCCAGGAATTCCCTTTCCCTAAAATAGAAAAAAAAAACAAAGTTTTCTCATTATTTTTATATATTTAGTTTTCAACTCAAACCAACTGTAGATATTATTCAGAATGGAAAAACAAACATCGACATTTTTAACTGGGAACAGAAAATATTGTTTTCATCTCTCCAATTTGTTGAGTTAACAAAGGCTTTCAAGACAGTTTTAATTATCTTTGAGACAGATGTTGAATGTGATAATTCAGAACAGACGAAGCAGTTTTCTTGCTTGATTAATCTGCGCTTAAAAGTACAACTTCACAGTTTAAAATGCAAGTTTCACAGTTATTGACACACTATCTTAGAAATGACCACATTTTTCTACAGAAGTTTATTCTGGATTGTTTCAACATTTATTTTCAAGAGGCAAAAATCTGTTTTCTTTACCCAAAGGAAGGAGGCTAGACAAGAACTCCACTATCCAAAGCTTACAAGAAGATAGAATGAGGCCAAGCACTGAAAACAATGATGATTTCACAGTCAATTTGAAAGATCTCTAAATTCTTTGTTTGAAATAGTTAGAACATTTTCCATGCTTCTGTTTTTATTTTATTTTTTTACTGAAGTGAAGCTTTCAACCAAAGGAGCTACTGATGGATGTATTCTTTTCCTTTTCAGCCCTAATGGCTCTACAGCCTGAACCCCATAAGCATTGCCATGTCCAAAGCAGCATCCTATACCAATAATCAGTTCATTTGCACTCTGCTGTAGTTTCTGCTCCATGTCTTTGTGGTATTATGGTACTCTTCTCATAAATATTAACCATAATACCCTTCTGAATCATCTGTGAAGGTGAGGATTGGAAGCAGTGATGGTGAACCTATGACACATGTCAAAAATGGCATGCAAAAATGTTTTAGGTGACATGCCAACATTCGCATGTCAGCATTCAGAGAAGAGGAGGGGTTAACTTATTTTTTTTAAAGCACCTGGGGTCAGGACAATTGCCAATGGGTGGAAACTTGTTAAAGAGAGATCCATTCTAGAACTAAGGTGGAATTTCCTAACACTAAGAATGATTAATCAATAGAATAGCTTTTCTCTCAGACTTGGGGGTGTTTCATCACTAGAGATTTTCAAAAATAGATTGCACAACCATTTAACCGGAGTGGGTTTAAGGACTTCTGCCTTGAGCTGGGGGCCAGACTAGAAGATCTCCCTGGACCCTTCCAGCTATATGATTCGATATTCTATTCACCAACACCCAGCAACTATTCTCAAAAGTACAGCCCGTCCTCATGCAATTTAAGACTCCTAAATGAAGCTTTTATGCAGAATGGAGCTTTTACATAGCCTCCAGAGGCTCCAAAAACATGAAAGAACTGTGTCTTTTTGCAATTTTGGGAGACTGCCATGGAAGAACATTTTCTGAAGTTTCTTCAAGAACAAAGGCTTTGTGGGACCCAGAACAGCTTTGGGTGGCCATAACGACCCGTCAACAGAAAGACATTTACTGAAATAAGTGGAACATGGCAAATTCTGGGGAGCACTGGGCCATGGGACAATCACAGCATTTCTAGGGTGACCAGATGACCCGATTTCAGCGGGACAGTCCCGATTTTTAACAATTTTTCCCGCGTCCCTCCGCCTTTTAAAAAAGTCCCGATTTTTTTTCTGGCTTCATGTTGAAAGCCCAATGGATTTGCTTAAGAAATCCTAACCGGGGCAAGACAAAAGACACCCTGTCTAACCTCTCTCTCTGTCTCAGTACTTTCACTGAAGATATTAAAACGTTAAAGCAACAAAACAGACCTCTCCCCTCCCCCCACGCCGATCGCGTTTACCTCATTTTATAAGAAAAAAAAATGATCCTAGTACCATAGAGCTGCAGGAAATGGCTAGAGGGGTCGCCAGTGTTACTTCCTGGATTTTCCAGAGGGGAGGGGCACAGAGGTTGGAGGACTGCTCAAAATGGTGGGAAAAGAAACTTTCTGGTAAGTGTGCTGGGTTTTTTTCTTTTATTTTTTAATGCATTTTAAAATAATGTAGGTTTTTAAAAATGTGCAGCTACTGTTTTTTTATTCAAAACAATATGTGATGTGCCATGGAAAAATCATAAAAAAAAACCCTGAAAGAACAAAAGGGTTTTTTTAGGGTATTTTCCTGACCAAAACTATAATTGTTTCTGCATGACACCCTTAATCAGAAATAGCCAACTACACTTCATTCTAAATAGTTTTATTTCCTTTATTGTATGTGATTACTCAAGTCCAAAAACTGAGTTAATTGGATAAACCCAGCTCCACAATTTACTAAATATACAGTTACAGGAATTTCATGTATAGTATGCTGTCTCTTAGGGTTTATTGAACATAGGAGAATAATATGAGAGGGATTTGATGTAAAATAAGCTCTTTTAATGAATTCAAAATCAACGCAGCAGACAAGACATGGGAGTGAACATAATACACACTTTAACAATATTTTTTTTCTTTTAGTCATCAACTATTGCAGCAAGTGTGTCAGTAATAATAGCAAGACAGGCATAGGATTTTCCAGCCAGGTTAATTTTACTTTTTAATGGTTTTGATGTTGTATTTAATTTTATCTGTATTAGAAACTTATGAAGGCTGTGCAACATTTTGAGGTGATATAGAGTATGTAAAGGCATGAATACAGTAGAACCTCTGGTCACAACCATAATTCGTTCCATAACTTTGGTCGCAAACTGATTTGGTCATGAATCAAACCTAATTTTGGAAATTTGGTGCTTACAAAAAAAAATGGTGCAGAAGGGGAAATCAGCAGCGGGGAGAATGTGAATATTTTGGTCAGAAGCGTTCGTGACCATTCTACTGTATAACATCTTTACTTAAGATTTAAGATTCACTTAAGATATAACATCTTCACTTAAGATTCACTTAAGAACTGTGGCAAGAAAGGTGGTATAGTGACCAAAGTTACAATGGCATTGAAAAAAGTGACTGATGACCATTTTTCACACTTAGCGACCATTTTCACACTTAGCGACCGTTGCAGCATCCTCATGGTCACGCGATCAAAATTTTGATGTTTGGCAACAGATTCGTATTTATGATGGTTTCAGTGTCCTGAGGTCATATAATCACCTTTGACAAAGTCAAATGGGGAAACCAGATTCACTTATGTTACTAATTTATCAGCTGCATTTATTCACTTAAGAACTGTGGCAAGAAAGGTGATATAGTGACCAAAGTTACAATGGCATTGAAAAAAGTGACTGATGACCATTTTTCACACTTAGCGACCATTTTCACACTTAGCGACCGTTGCAGCATCCTCATGGTCATGTGATCAAAATTCGGATGTTTGGCAACAGTTACAATTTATATTTGTAAATTGTAGTTATGTTGAAATAAAAAAAACCATTACAATACTATTTTTGCGTCGTATGAAAATTTTTGTTGCTCCGTATAAAATTTTTAATCAAACACCCCCCCCCCCGGTCAAAGGTGTCCCTCTTTACCAATCTGAAAATCTGGTCACCTTAGTTCCCCAAGGCTCACATGCACAAGGCAGCTTTTTTGAGTGGTGCTAAGGCTGAAGTCAAGGCCTGGGCCTTTATTTGAGGCCCAGACTCATCACTGCTGCCAAGTGTCACTCTTCAGGGAGGCCTAGATTAGGTGGGGAGAGAAAATTATTTGTGTAGCATGCCAGAAGAGTCAAATTATGCGTTTTCTGATTTTTTTGACAAACCAAGTCTACAAGGTTCGCCTCTCTGCTCTACTACTTCCTGTTGAGGTGATTCAGGTCACTTTGTGTCCAGAGAGGAAAAGTCATTTGTTCAATCTGATGAAAGAGCTCATCAGGGTTGAAACTGGGGAAAAAAAACCCATCCATCAGTAGCTTCTCTGGGAAAGATTGGTCCCAAACTTCATTTTAATAAAGAAATTACGGCATGGGAAAAGGTTTTTAATTACTGTCAACAATGAATTAGAAGATATTTCTATTGGTGTTCCTGTATTTCTCTCCTAAGAGAATGAGGTTGTGAAATAACAATAGCATTCTGACCTGGCGTAAGGTCAGGGCCGGATTTAGATGAAAAGAGGCCCTAGGCTATTCCACTTATGAGGCCCTTTCACCTCCCATTTTTAAGTTTGTAAATTACATGAGAGACAATAAAATACATCATTACTGTCATATATATCAATATATATCAATATATATATAGCTGGCCTCACGACGGAGGGCGGCTCTGCTCTGCGGCAAAGGCAGCAAGGCCAGCCGCCTCCCCTGCTGCGCTCAGCTGCCCGGCTCGGCCCCCTCGCCCTCACCTGCGTGGCCGCTGGTGGGCTCCGCGTCAATGGGGCGGCTACTGGGAGCGGCCACGCCTCTCGCCCGACTGCTGGTGCCGGGAACGTGGGCAGGCTCCCCAACTGCCGCGGCGCTGAAATGATCTTAACCAATACATTTTTATGTTTGTTTATTAGTCATATGCATAGAATTTCTCCTTATTTTCGGTTCAGTGTTTTAGTGTTCACTGTTTTTAGAATAGTGTAATTTTAATTTTGCTAACAATTTGAATGTGGGCCCCTCTTGATCTTGAGGCCCTAGGCTGAAGCCTAGTTAGCCTATAGGAAAATCCAGCCCTGCGTAAGGTAGTGATGTTCAACTGTATATCTCCAGCATACTGATCACACCACACCAAATTGACAGATTACTTCCACCAGCATTTGTTATGTGATGTTGTTCTTTCTACCCTCTTTACATCTTTCATTTATCTCCATGAAACATTTCATCTTCACTGCTTTGTTTTACTGGCACCTGTAACTTAAATGGCTATGATGATATGGTAAATAGATCACAGAACCTGAGGAAATATGGACTTAGCAGTGTCATCTGAGAAGAAAGTTAAAGATGACAAATGCATAATTGTTCTGACTCCCTCCTCCGTCCAGTAACGAATGCCGAGAAAAAGCTTAACTGGAATGTCCTTTAATAGCAAGACACCAACACCTCGGTGGCTGAAAGCCAAGCAAAACAAACAGATAAGGACCTTGGCAGCAACTCAGACAAACTCAGGCAGCAATAAACACAGATAAGGCTTGGCAGCAATCCAGCCTGCCAAGCTCCTAGTACTGTCCTCCGACATTCAATCCTACGTTGACTTCTGCAAAGAGGGCCGTGTGCATAAGTAGCTTTTTATAGTCTGGAAAGGAGCCTAATGACCACCAGCTGAGTACAATCACCTCCTGTAATTGCGTAATTGTTCCTGACGCCTAGTAGCTCTTCGATGGCGTGCATCCAAGAACAACTCACTACTGGCCTCCAGCTCACTCTCCCTTGCCTCCTCCCCACTGGTCCAAGGCTCAGGTGCCTCCTAGTGGCCAACCAGCCTCTCTGCGCCCTGCTCAGAGTCAGAACCCTGTCCAGGGTCCTCCACATCCTCCAGAGCCAACTCAGAGGGCCTCTCGCTGTCGGAGTCTGGCGGCAGCTCCAATGGCACCTGCTGGGCCACAACACATAACTATATTCTTAAATGCAAATGGTTACCATGAGAAAGCTAGAGTGGGATCAGAAGTATGGTAGGTAGGTATATGTCTGCAGGTAGGATGTAAAATGTCAAAATATCCATATCATCAATCCTGACCTTTTTCTACACACATCACATGCCTATTTAAAAGACAAGGATTCAATTGCATAATTGCAGCCACCATCTTGAGATCTCTCTCTCTCACACACACAAACACACACACACACACAAACACACATACACCAGCACAGGATGCCCCTGCAGGTAGAAGCACTTGTTATTATTTTAACAAAAATCCCACATGAAGAATATTTTTATTGGAGGGTAATCCTCCCCCTACCCCACTCATTCTAACAAAGCTTTTTTCCTTTGCAGTTCTCCAAAATTTGAGTATCTTTCAGAGGCAATTTAAGATGCATTTATTTAACCTAGAATCCTATTCTAGAGCTCTTTGAATGCATTTTAAATATATTTCCAATTAGTGCTTGCTTTACAGTTCCTCTGATTTTATAAACAAGGTAAAATCCCTTTGTTGGAAGGGAGGGAGGAGGGTTTTAAAAAATTCCTGCTTCAAATTTCAGCACTTTCAACTGAAGAGACTCTATTATCAAATCTTATTCACAAATAAAAAGAGCTTCCTGATGGAATTTGAATTCTATTATCAACTCAAAACTATTTTCTGGTGTTAAGTAATATGAAGGCCACAAAGACTAATATCCCCAACCAATTTCAAGACAGGAGAGTACTTTTTGAGCTTTCCTATAGATGACCAGAAACTTCCTCCAGGTTTAAAGAGTTTTTTTTTAATTGATCTGATTTTTGCAGAATAATTAAGCAAATATATTTCATAATACCAATTATTTAAAAAAGATACCATATAAAAATCAGTGACTTACAGGAAGTCCACGGCCTCCAGGCAAGCCCACTTCACCCTAAAAATCATAAATGTTACAACATTTCAAATATTTAAAACATTTATACAAGTTCTTTTTGGTTTGTGTTACATTTTGTTTAGAGACAAGGCAGAGTCCAGGAATTGAGGAGATGTGAGTTCTAGACTTGTTTTAGGCATGAAAACCCAGGTGAGCAACAGTTATCTCTCTCAGTCCAAGTTACTTAGCAATAGCAATAGCAGTTAGACTTATATACCACTTCATAGGGCTTTTAGCCCTCTCTAACTTCACAGGGCTTTGGGGAAAATAGAAGATAGGAGAATTAGATATGTTTGCCACCTTGAAATATATACGAATATATGTGAGTTATTATTATGGTTCATCATACAGTCAGCCAGATCTTTAGACTGGATTTGGCATTTTTATCCACCTATTGAGAATATTGTTGTTGTTGTTGTTGTTGTTGTTGTTGTTCTTGTTGTTATATACTTTATTCATTACACATGAAACTCAGCCAACTAAACATTCAAAAATGCATTACAAATACCCGTGACTGGTGTTAATGGTTGATACGGTTTGCTGCCAGCGTCCTAGGTTTCAACCAAGTACCTTCTTAAAATATAAGATGTTCTGAATACCGCATTTTTTTGCAGTTCCGCTGGTGTTATTGCAGGAAGCTGCAATTTGTTGATGTATCTTGTAAAATTCTTGGACATGGTGCCAAGTGCCATTATTATTATGTGGTTAATCTTTGATGAGATTCACAGCCTTTGGGGCTGGTTGGTAGCTGAACAGCTCGAATCCTAATCAAGGACCTAGGAACTGTTAAGGTAACGTCGGAGGATATAAGTTGTTCCAAGTAGGGTGTTTTTTTGTAGAATCAGAATGTTCAAGTCTGATAAATTTAGAATTTCCAAATAGAGAGGTAGCTCTTTAAGTATTGCTCCAAGGGCTCCAATTACAATCGGGACAACACACGATTTCTTTTTCCACAGTGGCTCAACTTCAATTTGCAAGTCCTGGTACTTTGTGATTTTTTTCTTGCTGTTTATCTTCAATTCGTGCATCTACAGGTATTGCAATGTCAATGAACCATACTTTTTTATTTTCAACTATTGTTATGTCAGGTGTGTTGTTGTTGTTGTTGTTGTTGTTGTTGTTGTTATTATTATTATTATTATTATTATTATTATTATTCAGCAACTGGCAAGCACCTCCAATCCTATAATTAAATAAGCGAGTCTGGAGATTGAAAAATGGGAAGGAAATCTTAATGAAAGAGTTTAATCTTACCTTTTGTCCTTTTGAACCGGCTGGACCTGGTGATCCATCAGGTCCTGTCAATCCCTTTTGAAATAAAAAAATTAACTTTTAGTGCAGTCAGTGGCTAAAATGACTGAAAAAAACGAATGTTAATGATCTGCTAGATAAGCATTTTTTCTCTATATATGCATGGGCACAGACATACATTAAGGGTAGAATTCAAGACTTTTTAGCTTCCAATAAAAGGCTTTCTTCAGACAAATTTCAGCATTCAGATGCAACACCCTACGCCCAATTTAAAGAGACTTTAAATTGGGTGAAGGGTGCTGCACCTGAATGCTGAAAGGCCCCCAATTATGAAATTTTTATCTTGAAACTAGAGATCTGTTCCCATTCAACTCAGTAAGGAAATGCCTCAAATTTTAAGTTGGACCTGGTATTACTTTTTGGCTCACAAAGCGTGGGAAGAAGAAGCAGGATATGATCCAAGGTTTGAGAGTAATGTTTTACTTGAGGACAGTACATTTCATATCTGCCCGCCCGGCTTATGGTGAAGCTAAGATTAATCAGGAGCCTTTTAGTTCAAACACAATTCTATCAAACAGAATCTATGCCTTTGAACAACTGTAAAGCTAAATATTTTGGAAAGTAAATGTATAATGTATTTTTCATATACATTTTTATTTTTAATAAGAAAGAGGTTTCTTGTTCACTGATATTATCACGGGATATGGCCAATAACAAGAGTTGCTGACCACTTTACTACCACAAATAATCCAAAAAATTACAAAGAAACTCAAAGGTTGTAACTCAACTTGCTAGTTATATTTCAGGATCCATTATGACTCCTAGATGTTCATCTAATGCTTTGCATACATTGGAATATATACTGCAAGCACTACCATAGGTCACTGAAATATGTTTTGCTTCTCCCTCAGATGTGCCCAGTACAGTTATCAATTTTTAGACAAAACCCAGGAGGTAGAACTCATGTTTGTTAGAGGCAGTGGCGGATTAAGGCTCACTGGTGCCCTAAGCACTGACAAATCTTCATGCCCCCCCTCCTTTGTACATACTGTACAAATCTTCATTGTTTTTCTTTCTTTATGAACTTTCTGGTGCCCCCTTGGGCCTGGTGTCCTAAGCACGTGCTTAGTCTGCTTAATGGTTAATACACCACTGGTTAGAGGCAGGTTGTTTTGCCCTGATTTTCTACTAGGAAATGTTTGGTATCCCTTAACTGCCAATGGGTATATAGAAGAGTAAGGGAAAGTTGACAGTAGTACTGTTAGCTTAGCTTAGTACAACAGACCATTACTTGCAAAAGGACTCCCTGTCAGGGTTCCAAATAGCATCCAAAAATAAATCAGAGTCCAAGGCAAAGTATTGCTCAAAGTTCCAATTTATTAAGAGAGCCATGTTGACACATCTGGGGAAACCCGAAACTGAATAGCAATAGCAATAGCAGTTAGACTTATATACTGCTTCATAGGGCTTTCAGCCCTCTCTAAGCGGTTTACAGAGTCAGCATATTGCCCCCAACAACAATCCGGGTCCTCATTTTACCCACCTCGGAAGGATGGAAGGCTGGGTCAACCCTGAGCCGGTGAGATTTGAACAGCCGAACTGCAGAACTGCAGTCAGCTGAAGTAGCCTGCAGTGCTGCATTTAACCACTGCGCCACCTCGGCTGAAAGCTTCCAGGTTTTCCCCACCTAGCTGAAAGTTCAAGATCTTGCCCCCACACCCATAAATCCAGCACATGGTCCAACCTCAGGTGCAGAGGTGCAGAGTCAAAGCATGCCCTTGGCTTTCTAGAAGGAATTTTGTTTTGGCTACACATTAAGTAACTCCGTACAATCCCCCCCCTTCCATTTTCCCACAATAGAAAAAGGCAGAGTAGAATAATAGAAAGTGTGGCAGGCCAAAGATCCAAAGGAAAACTGCAGGCCTGACACTTTCAACAAGTCACCAGGGCTTTCTGCTTCCCGCATCAACAAAGTTTTGAGTGACTTGTGCAGTTCTGCTTTTCTCTCAGCCAGGCTGAGAGTTTTAAAGCCACAGAAAAATCCAAGTCGCAGACAAGGCCCTGGTCATCCTGACAGATCACAAGATAGCCACCTTGACAGCAGTGATGTGCGATCAGCTTTAGCCCCAGTGAGGCTGTTTTTAGACTTGTGGACTTCAACTCCCAGAATTCCACAGCCAGGCATGCTAAGTTCCGATTTAAAGCGACAGCATTTTTCCCCCTTGCAAAATAAGTTTTCCCATTCTTTTTCTTCTCCCTCCCTCTCCTTCCTCCCTCTCTCCTTCCCTCCCCCTCTCTCAAACAGACACACGCAGACAGAGAACTTCGATCCTTCTCTCATTCACTCACTCACTCTCAAACACAAACACAGACGTTGGATTGGCTATATTTTCCAAAGGCTTGAAAGCAGCTCCTCTGCCATACCCCCTCCCCTTCCCCTGCTGCCTTCCAATCAAACTTTTCGAATTCCTCCCCCCTCCCCAGACACTGACCTTTTCCAGCTGTTTCAGAGACTATTTCAACTCTGCTTCTCCCTGCCCTACCCTGCCCTCTTGAAAAGCCAGAGCTCTGAAGTCAGACTGAGCTAGTCGCTCCTAGAAAACTCGAAAAAGCCTCTAAAAATGCCCTCTACAGGAGGCAAGAGAATACGTGCCTCATTTGAATAAGAAATTCTTCCCTTGTTAACCCTTGCTTAACTCTTAAAAGGCGAAAAAATCCTTATGCAAAAGAGGCCCAGAGTTCTCTGGCCTCCTCCTATAGTTAACACTGAGAGCAGACACCAAGCCACTGTGACTTGAAATCTGGTAGCAACTACCCTGGCTTTAATTAATTTAAGAAAATTATTTAAAATCCTTTCCTTTCCCTGAGGAGAGTGGTGAGGCCCCGCCTCCCTTGCCTCTACTGACTGCACGTCCCTGCTTGACAGCCAGCAGGTGTCAAGACAAAGCTGCTTCCCCTTCAGAAGGACCAGCTGGGGTGTTGATGGGGTGGGATGGGGACAAACTGGTGCCAAAAGGGGCTCATTCCAGTCTCCTAACTTTGCTCCTGAGATGGAAGAAAATATCCAGCTCTTTAGAGTTTCAGCAGAAAGAGGTGGTAGGAAATATAGGCCCTTGTCGTTTTTTCTTCCTGTTGACTTTTATCCTTTTTACTCAGAAGTTAATGCCCCCTGACTCAGAAGCAAATTGCGTCAATTTAAGCAGCTTTTGGAAACCTGCTCTTTAAGCCTTTAGCTCTCCGCCTGCTTGTTAAAGAGATACAGCAGTGCATGAAATTCGTTTCATTCATACTCACCAGGACAGGCACGTATCCCCCTACTGTGCATGGATAAACATTTCCGAAGGGCAGATGTTCACCTGGGATTATCAGCTGAAATCCTCAGGTGATTTGGGAAAGTTGAAGGGCATGAAAGCTCCTTTGAACTCATTTATTTCATGCTGTATGCAGAAGATATGTGTAAAACCAGGTTCTCTGGAAAGTTATTAAATTGCGTCTGTGTTTGGAATGCAATTCACATATGGGATGGATGGATACAGGCTTTTGATCTCTGCCTGCTATTTTTTAAAGTTAATTATATGAAACCAGGAACATATTTTGTAGCATGGAATATTAAAGGATCGGAGTTCTCTTTTCAAACAGAAGCAAGTCTTAGTTAAGGAGATCTCTTGTCAAACAGAAACAAGTATAAATATATTTATTTATTGCAAGAGACCAATCATCAACTTACCACCACAATTAGCCCAATATTTCTGTTGCTAAGTGCTAAGACATTTGTTAAGTGAATTCTGCCCATTTTATTATCTTTCTTGCTTTTACTTAGCACTTGTTAAGTGAATCACTGCAGTTGTTAAGTTAGTAAAGCTAAACCTAGACCCAGGAAACTACAGACCAATCAGCCTAACACCAATATCTGGGAAGACGGGGTGGGAGGGGGGATAATCAAAGAACAGATCTGGGAATATCTAGAAACAAATAAAGTTATAACTAGAAGCCAGCATGGGTTTGTTAATGAAATAAGATTAATTTGGCATGATCTCGATTGATCATGCCAAATCAATCTTATTTCATTCTTTGACAAAGTAACTAAATTAGTAGACCAGCAAAATGCTGTGCACAGAATATACTTAGACTTCAGTAAGGCATTCAACAAAGTAGATCACAACCTACTTCTTGGTAAACTAGAAAAATGTGGCATAGACAGCATCACCACCAGATGGATTTGTAACTAGCCGACAAATTGTACTCAGTGAGTAATCCTTAACGGTATTACATCTACATGAAGGGAAGTAAGCAGTGGCGTACCAAAAGGTTCTGTCTTAGGCCCTTAGATCTTCATAAATGACTTAGATGAGAGAATAAAAAGGGAACCATCAAGTTTTCAGATGACACTAAGCTGGCAGGAATAGCCAACACCTCAGAAGACAACTTCAGGATCCAAAAAGATCTTGATAGACTTGAACAATAGGCTCTATCAAACAACATGAAATGTGGAGAAAAGCAAGGTTTTACACTTAGGCAGAAGAAACCAAAGGTAAAAGTACAGATTAAGTGAAACCTGATTCAAAAACAGTAACTGTAAGAGTTAGTTGAAGTCAGGGGTGTGTTTCAACCGGTCCGCGGCGGTCCGCGCGAACCGGTTGGTTGGTGAACCCGGAAGTAAGTAACTTCTGGGAACGCCGAAGGGCCTACCCTCCTGCCCGCGCTTCTTACCGATCTTTGAAGGCTTCTGCGCTTCCACGCAGGCGCATGGTACATACAGTGCCTGCGCGATTCTCCGCGAGCAGCTGGAGTATCGCGCGGGCACTAAGACGCATGCGTGAACTGCGCGCGTGCATGAGGACGCCGCCGGTCCCGTTCCAACCAGTACTGGTTGGAATGGGATGAGCAACCCACCACTGCTTGGAGTCCTACTGGACGATTTCTTAAATATGAGCCAGCAGTGTACAGCAGCAGCCAAAAAAGCTAATGTCCCCCTGGTTGTATAAACAGAGGTATAGAGTTGAAATCACATGAGGTATTAGTACTCCTTTATAAAACCTTAGTAAGACTATACCTGGAATACTGCATCTGATGCAGGAGGGGGTGCACAGGTAAACCCACCAGTGGCTGGCCAGGTTAGGTGGTCTTACTAGAATGGACCTTTTAAATTCATATTAGCTTGGCTTTTCATTCTAGTGCCCTGGAGTTCCAAAGTTGACTTTTAGCTGGAGTGAACTTTCTCTCCAACTTCCTCATAAGTATTAAAAATAGGGCTGAACAGTGTGGCAAGACCCTGTAAAGGAGGGGCACAGGAAGCCAGGCGTGGGTGAGAGATAGAACAGAGGTAAAACTGCTGACAGCTTAAGATATTATAGGAACTTCTCTTTTTTGTATTTTTCCTATGTACTTCTCTGTAACATTCCAAATGAACTTCCCCTTTTCGAAATGTCATGCTTGTCTCGTGTATGGAAACGCCTTGAGAATGTACAGTGTGGAACACGGCATAAAAGTAGCATCCTGGGCAGAGCCCAGGCAGTTCAGATTTTGGTGTGTGAACACGCTGAACTCGATGCATCAAATAAACCTGTTTCTCTCACCTTCGTGGTATCGAGTCCTGGTCTTTCGTAAGTAGATTACAAACCTCAGTCTGCTGCAACACATCTAGTTTTAGTCACCACATTACAAAAAAGATCTTGAGACTCTGGAAAAAGTGCAAAGAGCAACTAAGATGATTAAAGACCTAGAGACAAAAACCTAGGAAGAACAGTTGTAGGAATTGGATGTGGCCTGTCCAGAGAAAAGAAGGACTAGGGGGTGACATCATATCAATATTCCACTATTTGAGGTGCTGTCACAAAGAAGAAGGAGTCCAATTATTCTCCAAAGCACCAGAAGATAAGACAAGAAACAATGTATGGAAACTAATCAAGGAGAGAAGCAATCTGGAATTAAAGAGAAACTTCCTAACAGTGAGAACAATTAACCCGTGGGATAGCTTGCCTTCAGAAGTTGTAGGTGCTTCATCATTGGAGAAAAGACTGGCCACCTGTTTGAAATGGTATACTTGAGCAGGGGGTTGGACTATAAGACCTCCAAGGTCCCTTCCAGCTCTATTTTGATTCTAATTCTAGTAACATGGTTGTTAACTAAATCACCCTTGCTCAATGACTCTGCTTGTGCAGAAGTTCACGAAAGGTGATCATATAACCTCAGGACACTGTAACCGTGATAAACAGGAGTCAATTGCCAAGTGCTTGAATTTCGATCACATGGCCATGGGGATGCTGCAACAGTCGTAAGTGTGAGAAACTGTCATACCAATGGTGGGATTCAGCCGGTTCGCACCTATTTGGGAGAACCGGTTGTTAACTTTCTAAGCAGTTTGGAGAACCGGTTGTTGGAAGAAATTTTATTTTGTTTTTCCCCACTTTACAAGGCTAATCCTGTAAGGAAGGTAGGAAGGAACCATTCTGGTGTTGTTTCTAGACTAATTTTTATTGCCTTGCTTACAGAAACTGCCTCTCTGGTTAACCCTTATTACATTCTAACAGCTAAGACGAAGCGCCCATCGACATGAGTGACGTTGAGTTGGCCACGCCCACCCAGTCACATGACCACCGAGCCCCACCTACCCAGCTGGTCATTAGGGCAGAGAACCGGTTGTTAAATTATTTGAATCCCACCACTGTGTCATACGTCATTTTTTCCCCCGATGGAGTAGTAGCTTTGAAAAATTGCTAAACAAATTGTTTTAAGTCTAGGACTGCCTACTGTATATTCTTCCTCAGAATAAGCAACTCTTACAAAAAGCTTCAGTGGAAGAAGTTTGTCTTAGTGGCAACTCTAATGGTACAAATTTAGAATGTTGCTTTCTTACTTAGCAGACTTTCCAAATTGATTGCTGAAGAGGAAATATCAGGTGGAGAATATCATTACAGCCATTGTCAGACTGGGTCATCTGCATTAATCACTCTTACATTTACATGCTCCAAACATAGGCTATACAAAACAAGTACATAATTTTCTCAACACATGTACATTAAGTCAGTGAAGCGTATACTAGTTGAAGGTAATTTGAATTAAATTTGAGGCCTTCTTGGATCATAACACTCTGTCACCAATATTATATTGTCAACTATCTAATACGTATCTAGATTAGATTGCCTGAATTTAATTTAGTTGATATTTTACATTATATTAAACCTTTACAGAAAGAACATGCTTATATATTCTCTATACATAAGCATGGGAGTACATTTTTACATTATGACACGAAAATGACAAATTGTGCATCATGATAGCATAACGCAAGCTCTATTCTTTCCTACTTTCATTGCAATATTGCATTCCACTATGTAACAATTAAGATGCATAGTGACGTTACAATATACATTTTGTCATTTATGTCCCATCCTATAGATATCTATGCACACAGAAATTCTTTTGACTACATTATTTTATGACTGCCCATTCCTTGATGGCTAAAGTTAAAGCAAACTGTAGCTTGTACTATAATTTCAGATCACACTCTTGAAAATTTTGAATGAAAATTACATACTGTACATTCTTTAAGTAGTCTTTAGCATCTTTGGGTAACTGCTAAGTATATATTTTATATTTGATATAAATATTTACACACACATACACACATATGTTTTCGTAGATTTTCACGGGTGTAGGTATTCTGGTCTTGTTGTATTCGGGTCTTTTCCCATGTAAGATTGAGGTTGTATTGGCAACGTTTCAGTGAGGTCTCACTCACCATCCTCAGGATTTATAAGGGTTTATATTTAATAGAAATAATATAAATATAACAGCAGTTGTATAAACGGCTAAGTAAGGGTTTTATATTTATATAAAAGCTTATTTTATGTGAAATGAATGTACATTTCATATAAAAGAATCAACTGTTAGAACAGAACTTCAAAGAATTATGATCACTAAAGCATTCCATTCATTGCAAGACTGACATGGATTTTTGCTGTATTAAATATAAATTTAACTTGCTTTATACTTCTAAAACAGAATTTCATTGCATAGAAAATAGCAAGGAAATTGGGAAAAGGGAGAAATATCTAATCTGAGATTTTTCTTAATTACTGGTTTCTAACAAGTTAATCAAGTAATATTGTACTAACTATGGTGTTTAGGATATAAATGGGAATGTTGTACAAATTCCAGACTCATTAATCAACAATTATTGAATATGATTCTAAACAGAATAACAATCTTCCTAAATAGAATATGAGATTCTTTAATAAAAGTTGGCTTTACCAATTCTACCCCAGGATTAGATTTACTTAAATCATTGGTAATTATTAATGGTGTTGTTTCTTGATTCAAATCATTTTTGAGGTAATACACCAAGGAAATCTTTGTTCTTTTCTTTTTAATTTGGCTACATACCCATATTTTTCGGAGTATAAGATGCACCTTTTTCCCTCTAAAAAAGAGGGTGAAAATCTGGGTGTGTCTTACACATTGAATACAGCATTTTTGGCCTCCTGAAATCCCACCCCCCTTGCAAAATGGCCATGCATAGCCTTTAGGAGGCTTCTAGAGTGCTCCCGGTGGCTGGGGAGGGCAAAAATTAGCAGAAAATTTGACTTTTTTGCTCATTTCCCCCCCCCCCCCCCAGCCACCAGGAGCACTCTACAAGCCTCCTAAAGGCTATGCATGCCCTTTTTGTGATTAAAAAACAGGCCCATTTTTGTGAAAAACAGGCCGTTTTTGAGAGATCTGCAGAGTGCAAAAACTTTTTTAAAAAATTTCCTTCTTCAAAACTTGGTGCGTCTTATACTCCGAAAAAGTCATATGCAAAGTTAGAAATTTTGAAAATATCTTGGAAGCCCAGTATGAAAAAAGTTACTTTTTCCAACTGGAAAGTAAAATTAAAAAATTATATATTGATGATTTTGGATTGTCTGTCTGGATAGTCTGAAAATCAGATCTGATGCTTTTGGCTCACAACAACAACATAGAAAACACATTATTTTGCTCACATGAAAACTTTCAGGAGCTCTTTTCAGCTAGTAAATTTGAACTTATCCGATGTTTTGATGTAGTTGGAAGAAGATTTAGGAAGATGGTGTTGAATTCCCTTAATATAAATGTGGTTAAAATGAATGTAACTCCAAGGATGATTTAATTTTTCAGGAGTCTTCCTATATTTATTCCATCACATTATTTTAACAAACGGACAGGGTACTGAATACATTCCTTTGCAAGGGCGTCCTGTGAAATTTTCATTGTATAAATTATAATTGCCCATTTAAGGAGTGGATTTAATTTCTCACACATTCAAGTTTGTCACTGGGCTATTATACTAGCTTTAGTCACTTCAAGATCTCTCCCCCTCTTTCAATTTAACAAAATGATTATCTGACCTCACTAAAGTACTGGATTTCCTCTTTGCAGGAAGGTAAATGCCATCCCTGAAATAGTGTGGCACCACATCTTGGAGAAGTATTGAATCACAAACGTAATTTTGACCCATGAACCCATGAAAAGTTTGCACTATAAAATAATCCCAGTTTTAAAATGCCATCTGCATCTGTGTGTAGGTGTATAAACTGGACCTGTCATAATGCTTTTACTTTCCGTGAACTCAGTTCTCTGGAAGCAAAGAATTTTTTTTTTAAATGAGTGTCAGCCCTGGAGGCTGACATCTCTAATAAAGTGGAACTTTGAGGAACTTCTAGCCTCAGAGTCTTCTTTCATTGGGGATGTTACTTGGAACCCTCACAATGAGCTTGATTTATTACCAAGTGTGTCCTGGAAGTATTTTCAGCTTAAGCACCCGATGTTTGGTTTCTTTGATCCAGCTTCAACTGCTTCTTCTGAAGTTCATCCATTTATTTATTTGTACTACCATCCTCCACAAGGATCTACAGCATGGTTCCACAGCAGAGGTGGGTTCCTACCAGTTCGCACCTATTCGGTAGAACCGGTTCGTCAAATCTACCGAACCGGTTAGAAGAGGTTCCACCAGTGGACCCGGAAAGCAGGCCACACCTACAGAAGGGGTTCCAAATTTTTTTGAAACCCACCACTGGTCCTTAGATATGATTATTCTACACTGTCATGCTCATATTTATAAAACTCAGTGCCTCTGTGAAAGGTAAGGATGACTACTGCGTTTGTGGTGCAATCAGAACATTGCGTGTGTTGAAGTTGCTTTAACGCAAACCAAAGATGCCTTTTAAAAAACAAGTTTACATCATATTCTTATGCATGCCAGTGCTGTGTGTGAGGTAATTTAACGTGGTTCTGACAAGTAGCAATAGCAATAGCAGTTAGACTTATATACCGCTTCATAGGGCTTTCAGCCCTCTCTAAGCGGTTTACAGAGTCAGCATATCGCCCCCGCAGTCTGGGTCCTCATTTCACTCACCTCGGAAGGATGGAAGGTTGAGTTAACCTTGAGCCGGTGAAATTAGAACCGCTGAACTGCAGATAACAGTCAGCTGTAGTGGCCTTCAGTACTGCACCCTAACCACCGCACCACCTCGGCTCCCTGTCATAGGCATCTTCATATCCGGTCACATGGGTGGCAAGCCACTCCCATCTGATCATATTGGTGGCAAGCCACTCCCACAAAGGAGGCCATACCCATAGAGTAGGTTCAAACAATTTTTGAAACCCACCACTGTTCCACAGTGTTTAGATGTTTTAGGCAGGGGTGTCCAACTCAGGGCCCATGGGCTGGATCCAGCCTGCGGGGTGCTTAGATCTGGCCTGCAGGGACAGCCTGGAAACAGCAAAAGGATCAGTCCACGGTGCCTCTGCCAGTAAAAATGGTGCTTGGGAGCGCTGTGCATGGCCCTTGCGAGCTCTGTTTTTGCTGGCAGAGGGTAGCAGGAGGCAATTGCAGACAGAAATGGAGATCAAGAGGGCCGCATGCTCTGCTTTCGCTGGCAGAGTGTTGCAGGAGGCTGTTGCAGCCAGAAACAGAGCTTGGAAGGGACGTGCGGGACTCTCCCGAGCTCCGTTTTTGCTGGCAGAGGGTTGCAGGAGGCTGTCGCAGCCGGAAATGGAGCTTGGGAGCCCATTTTCACTGGCAGAGCATTAAGGCCACCACAGCGTCCCCGACACAAGTGACATTGAGCTGGCCACACCCACTCCAGCCCCCCCCCCCCAAGGTCAAACACAACCCTGATGCAGCCCTCAATAAAATTGAGTTTGAACCCTCTGTTTCAGAAGAACTATCTGTGACTTTAAATCAGTAATCTGCCTTTGGAAGAATATGATGACAGATGATATAATTGCTATTAGTCATTTATATGTTCGTAGGAGTGATGAATTTGAATGTTCTGTACTAGAAAGCCAGTCGAGAATTGTATTAAAAACAATTTGACATGAAGTTTGCATGAAGATAAAATGACTTTATGACCAAACAAAAAATAAAACCTGCTTCAGTTTGATTACAATCACCCTGTTGGAGATAGTTTGGTTTTGTCCTATGATTCTTGTATTTGAGCTGACATCAACAAGACTGTCAATGTTTTTTTGAATCAGTCTCTGGAAGATATATCTGTATGGGTTTTTGTTGTTGTTGTTGTTGTTGTTGTTATATCCCTAGTTGTAGGTATCAAAATATAATTTGTGGCTTTCCTAAGTATATGGAATGGCTGCAGCAGTTTTGAACATAGGAAAGATAAATTAATTTGCAGCAATGTATTTTTTGTGAGACACTGTGTGTGTGTGTGTGTGTGTGTGTGTGTGTGTGTGTGTGTGTGTGTGTACATTTGAATTAGTCTTTTTTGATAATGGGGCAAGAAGGAAGACTTTTCACCAGTTTGGTCAAAGTTTTTGAACTGTTCCGATTAAAAAAAAAATAGATTGGGAGTTTTTTGAACAAACACGAATAGGTATAAATTATACCATGTCTGCTTATATATGGAGGAAATAGTCACCACTGTGTAAATTGTATGTAAATAAACAAGATTTTGATAAGACCATTGAGTCCAGTGCCTAGAATATACTTCCCCTTCGTGAAACACTCCATAGGTTCTCAGACTTGTCACCCAGCAAAGGCAAACACCTTCTGGAGAGTGAAGGATGAACTCGAACTACGTAGCTATCTATAACAACCGGTCATTCTCAGGTGCTGATTCTTTCTAAATCCCTAACAGCATAGGGCACACAACTTAAGGAAAGCATGCATGAAAAATATAGAATTCTTTCCAGTCTCTTACTTTTGGAGTTCTGCTCTAAATCATGACACCAAGCAGAAGAGTTTGGAATGGAGCAGTTGGCAATGGGGGAAATATTATGAGGGGCTTTCCCCCCCTCCCACAGCATTATTAATTCCTCTCACTGTATCACATTTTGTCCCATTAAGTTCAGTTTTCAGAGGGTGATTGTGCTGATGAACCAAGTCCTGACCTCCTAGACATTATTTTTTTCAAGCATTGAAATATTTTTTTTCAAACGACAGAAACATAGGCCAAAGAATATTCAAAGGTAAGTCAAGAACCATTGGGTAAATTTGGAGAGATCCAAATTTGGAAGGAAAAAAAATTAATTCCCTGATTATTAAGCAGTGGAACAGACTACCTTTTGAAATATAGATGGCCCAACCCTGAAGGTTTTCAAGAAAAGATTTCCATTTGTCTAGGATAGTACGAATATTGGGGCACTTGATAGAGGATTGGACTTGATGAACACCACAACATCCATTTCAACCCTATGATTTTATAGTATTCAGCCTGAATTTAAGGGAATTGTGAAATAAAGGACTCCCAGTTTCAAGAAATGCAGCTCGTCACTTTCACACCCAGTATAGGTTCGAAATGAAAAGAACCTTTTTAGAAACAGCTTAGAATGATACCACAAAGATTTATATGATACCATAGATTGATACTATAAAGATTTATACTCACATCAGCTCCTGGTACTCCTGGCAATCCAGGGACACCTGGTTTTCCAGCATCGCCATCAGGACCCTATAGCAGTGAATTGCGTATCAATGAATTCAGTTATCCAATAAAAACAGATTTTTTTAAAAAACAAGATATTTCTTATTTTTCAGTTACTTACTGAACGGCCTGGGGGGCCATTAGGGCCTCTGTCTCCCTAATGGGATAGAAGAAAGTAACAGCCACGTGAAATTCATTTTAACAGAGTAGCACTTATAATTCTATCTGTAAATTGTATATGCATTATATAGATGTTATAAATGTTCCTGTAATACACATGGGCGGTAGCACCTAGACTTATATATCACTCCATATGCTTTACAGCCCTTTCTGAGTGGTTTTACAGGGTAAGCCTATTGTCCCCACAACAATCTGAGTCTTCATTTTACCGACCTTGGAAGGATGGCAGGCTGAGTCAGTCTTGAGCTGAAACTCAAGGCCAAAACTCCTGGCAGTCGGCAGTAAATTAATCTGCAATACCGCATTCTAACCACTGTGCCACCACGTGCACATTGCATGGAGAAACTCTTAGGGCCAGTAGACAGAATTGCAATGAACATGGAATTTGCATATTATAAATACTAATCTTGTGGAATCCCTAATGCAAATTGCAGATTATATGATGGAACTGATCCCGCTGCAGAAAAGAATTTGTTCTAGCTCACACCATCAGTTCTCATGTTTTGGGGTTAAAGAATGCACCTCCTAATACCAGTTAACGAGTCATGACTGAGATGTGCTCAAATCAGGGGTGGGTTTCAACCGGTTTGCAGCGGTCCCTGCTGCGAACCGGTTCTGCGCTTCCACGCATGCGCAGGACGCATACAGCGTCTGCGCGATCCTCCAGGAGCAGCTGGAGCGTCGCGCAGACGCTAGTATGCATGCGTGCACCGCGCGCGTGCACGAGGATGCCGCCAGCCCCGTTCCAACCGAACCGGTTGGAACGGGGCGGGAAACCCACCCCTGGCCCAAATGTATTGCACGCTAAATACACTCAGAGAGACAGCAGTGTCATTGTATAATACTGGAGGAGGAATGTCTTGAATGCTGCCTGTCACCACACAGCACAAGCTGTACTTACATCTATGCCATCAATGCCAGGAACACCTGGAGGGCCAGGGGGGCCAGGGGGGCCTTGTGGACCTGGAGGGCCTCTCTGGCAAGGAATAAAAAGAACTGTTTAAATAGGAAGAAGAAACAACTCAAACCATCCTATAAAGGGGGGAAGGACCAATTGAGAACCAAAAACAAGATATTCTGACTTAACCTAATCAAATTCAGTTTACTTGATTGGCTAATATGTTCCTGCTCTAATCTGTGTGATAGTAATTCATGACAAATGTGAGTAATTACAATCCGAGATGTATAGATTGACACATGGTGTGTGGGACAGATGTGCATGCAGATATATGTATCTCTGTGAGTGGAAGTGAGCAAAGACAGAATTTATGCCTATGTCTACAGTAAATCTCAAAGGTGCTTTTTCCTTCAAAAGGCTACTAGTCTGTTTTATTCCTGGAGGAGAAGGAGTAGGGAGGAGGAGGAGGAGGAGGAGGAGGAGGAGGAGGAGGAGGAGGAGGAGGAGGAGGAGAAGGAGAAGTAGTAGTAGTAGTAGTAGTAGTAGTAGTAGTAGTAGTAGTAGTAGTTTGATTCTCATTCAAGAAGCTTCATCAGTTTTGATGGTGGGGTGAAGCTTCATTTCATTTCATTTTTTTCATTTTATTAAGCATTTATAGGCCGCCCTTTTCCCTGAGGGGACTCAGGGCGGCTTACAATAATAGGGGGGGGGGGAGTGCAGGACAAAACACAAAAAGAAAATGTGAATAAAAATAATTAGCAGTAAAAACCCAACATTCATTCAGCATTCGGGAGGGGCAAGAGTAAAGTCTTATCCCCAGGCCTGCTTCTGGGTGAAGCTGAAACTGAAGCTTCTGCTTCAGTTTCAGCTTCTGAAACTGATGAAGCTTCTTGGATGAGAAGCACAATGTTTTCTTCTTCTTCCACAAAAACAAAGCTGTCTGGGTGTATTTTGAAGGGGGAAAAACATCTTTGAGACAACTGTGACCTGGATGACTGAGATTCTCCACCAATTTACAGTAAATCCTAATGGAAAGCGCCCCTTAAGGCAATAACCTTGGAATGAAATGCTTTATGCTTTAGATTTCCATTTAGATTTTTCATTCAGCCGCCCTGAGTCCCTTCTGGGAATAGGGCGGCATAGAAATATAATAAATTCAATTCAATTTCATTCTAAACAGGAAAAGAAGGTGTCTTCTCACTGTAGATTAATAATAATCCACTGTCGTGTGGATTAAAATTGTGCCCCATTAACGTCACTCCCTTGTAAAATGGGAAATCAATTTGTGATAGAGAAAATAAAATGCTCCTGCACGAATGAATTTAAGTAAAATTGTCATTACTGTGTAGCTGATATCCAGACTTAATAAAACCTTCCTTTCTTCCTTCCCTCCCTTGTTCCCTTCCTTTCCTCCCTCCCTCCCTCTCTCCCTCCTTCCTTCCTTCCTTTCTTTCAAACTACTTTTATAAGCCCCAAGAGGCTTGGAAAATTCCAAACTATTCATTTTCAAAAAATAATTTAGAGGAGGGAAGTCAAGGCCTATAAGACACACTGTTTTCTTTTGGTGATGAAATTCTGACTTCACAGTAGAGGCTCTATGATTTTCTAACAGGCCCTTTTTTGTACCTTCACACTGAGAGGAAAAGCAGTTTTCTATTAATTTCAGAATGTGAGAATTTCCGCTTTAGACAGTAGTCTCACAACCAGTAGTTTAAAGGGTTTTTTTTTTAATTCGGACATTACGCAGAAGAGTCATTATTGTAGCTTGCAAAGTAAGCTGCTTCACCTCGCAATCAGCTATAAGGCTGCATAGTACACATTCATTTTCTTTATTAAAAACAAGGTAGAATTTTATTTCTTTTTAGTGTCTGAAAAAGCCAACTTGAGTTTGTGCAAATAAAAGTCGTGACAAATCTGTTGGATTTGCTCATTGTGCTTCAAAAGATTAGCATTTCATTTTGGAGAAATACATTTATTACACATCAATAGTTTTTAGGAAACTCTCAGCTGATATTCTGTCATTCTTTGAAGACTTGATTTTATTTATTTATTATTTATTTATTAATTAGACTTCTATACCGCTTCATAGGGCTTTCAGCCCTCTCTAAGCGGATTACAAATTTTTTTAGCAAATTGAGTCAGCAACTTGCCCCCAAAGTCCGGGTCCTCATTTCACCGACCTCGGAAGGACGGAAGGCTGAGTCGACCTTGAGCCGGTGAGATTTGAACCGCTGAACTGCAGATCACAGTCGGCTAAAGTGGCCTGCAGTACTGCACCCTAACCACTGCGCCACCTCGGCTCCTCATTTTAAAAAAAGGAGAGCTTTTCATCTATTTTTAATGTAAGCCCATAAAAGAATGCTTGTATATATGTGATTCTGCTGTACAGTGTTTCAGTCACTAGAGAATTCTTTCACAAAACAATGAATGACTGTTATAAGGAAACATATCATCTCTTCAGAATCTCAAATAAGTGAGCCCAGTGAAACTCACAGAAAATTTCCCATTCTGTGTTTCGCGCAGAAAAGTGCCTTATTCCACATTCAACTTTCTTCCATTTATTTATCTTGGTACCGTTACTTGTGTATATCACTATAAGGTAATTATTATTATTTTTTTAAATCAATTTTGGCTCTATATTCACAATCACTAAGATCAGTTGGAAGCCCACGTCACAGATAAATGTGGAGGAAAGAATCCCTTTTTTTCTTATCCTGTTTGTAATTATAAGAAGTGCTTAGGGAGCTGAAGTGATAATTAACCCACCTAACTTAATCCGAAGGATGCCTCCTTTGTGGATTGCACGGAATTAAAACAAATGAGCTTCCCTGGACTAAAAATTCTGGTTTAAAGCAGAAGGGTACTAAATATAATCTGGGGCAGGGAAGCATCAAAATCGGTACCGTAGAATGAATCCCAAACTATTCATACTTGTTGATCTTAATTAGATTACTCTGAATTATGTAGAGGATGCCTGTGAAGCCGCGCCAACTAGGAAAAATAACTCAGTGCAGGTTCAAACTATAATATGTCAAGCAATCTATTTTACGGAGGCTTCCTCTAGGAAACTCTCCAGCTGGGCATAACCACATACCTTCTTCCAATAGAGCAGCATCACTAGAAATATACACATTGTTTTAATTGGTTGACAACCCAAAGGAGAATCAAACAGCAAGTAGTTGATAGATGCTTCAATTGAATAGGAATCCTTCTGTTTTAAGACTTACCTTTACGATTGTCTGGCTTATCTGAAATGAATAACAAAAAAAAGTTAAGCAAAACTCACTTGTGCTCGACAAAGGCAAATGGCTTGCAGACAAATCCACAAGAGCCAGGGAAACTTTGTGCAGGAGCCTGAGCTAGCCATGGTTACTTCTTCGATGGCCACAGATGGGTTTTAAGGTGACTGAAGAACACAGACTCTCCAAATACCTCCAAATTGCACAGCCGGCAAAAAGCGCAGCTATTGCACAGATGAGTGGTGGAGGAGGGTAGCTAGACTGGAGGGAAACCTGATGTCTAGAAAGGAGGGATTGAATGACTCCAGCTTTTTAACCCTTTGGTCTGCTTTTAGCATTGTGCACTTTCTGGGAGCGCTTCCTGCCTTCATCGGTGCTGCGAAGGGCTTCAGTCGGGCAAGGAGAGGACATTCCCATCCTGAATTACTTTTTTTTTTAAAGCTCTGCTTTCAAAGGGAAATATATTATGGCATTTTGAATACAGGTAATCCTCGACTTACAACCAGGGGTGGGCTTCAAAAATTTTACAAAGGGGTTCTCTGCCCGGTTGCTGGGTGGGTGTGGCCATGATGGACAGGGCCTAGCCGGCCTCCTGCACCAAGACGGGGATCCAGAGGCTTTTCTCGAGCCTCCGGGACGGCAAAAATGCAAATGGCTCCGGGGACTCTCTGGAGGACAGAAATAGGCCTGTTTCCAGCCTTCCCAAACTTCCGGTAGGCCAGTGTTTATCAACCCTGGCCACTTGAAGATGTCTGGACTTCAACTCCCAGAATTCCCCAGCCAGCATTCGCTGGCTGGGGAATTCTGGGAGTTGAAGTCCAGACATCTTCAAGTAGCCAAGGTTGAGAAACACTGCGCTAGGCCCATTTTTCACCCTCCCCAAGCCTCTACCTGTGCCCTGCACTTACCTGCATCCAAAACAGGTTTTTGTGGGGACTCCTGGGAATGGTGGGGCAGGGTGGACGGGGCAAGCCAGGAGTGAGATTTGGGGGTTCTCCAAACTGCACAGAATCTTAGCTAGAGATTCTCCTGAACCCCTGTGAATCCCCAGCAACCCACCCCAGCTTACAACAGTGCATGTAGCAACCGTTCAAAATTACTACGGCACTGAAAAATGGAACTGTTTTTCATGGTTACAATCTTTGCAGCATCCCCAAGCTTATGTGATCGAAGTTCAGATGCTTGGCCACTGGTTCATATCTATGATCTTTGCTGTGTTCCAGGATGCTGGGATCCCCTTTTGTGACCTTCTGACAAGCAAAGTCAAAGAGGAAGCCAGATTCACTTAACAACCATGTGAGTAACAGCTGCAGTGATTCACTTAATTAATGGTGGCAAGAAAAGTCATCAAATGGGGAAAAACTCACTTAACAAATGTCTCGCTTAACAACAGAAGCTTTTGGCTCAATTATGGTCGTAAACCAAGGACTACCTATATTCTAAACTTGAAAAGTAAGCTTTGCCTTTAAGATTACCGAGCTCCTGATTGTAAGTTCACTGCATGTTTCTCTTTGAGGGCGCCGGGGGTCACAATGAATCATCAGCCACTGGATCTCAAACTGAGAAGAGAGCAAGAAAAAGAGAAATTTTATAAAACTGATACTTGATTATTGATCATCATCATTCAGCAATAGAACCACTCTAAAGCTGGTCGTGACCCATCAAAACCGTGCTCGACTAAGCCGCGCCCGATTAAACAGCGTCGCTGACGTCATCAATAGGGCGACAACAGCCAGCGTGGAGAAAGAAGGGCGCTTTAAACAGCGCTTTGAAAGCAAGCCGATTCAACTTAAGGTAAGGGTTAGGTTTAGGGTTAGGTTTAGGGTTAGGTTTAGGGTTAGGTTTAGGGTTAGGTTTAGGGTTAGGTTTAGGATTAGGTTAAGGGTTAGGGTTAGGTTTAGGGTTAGGTTAAGGGTTAGGGTTAGGGTTAGGGTTAGGTTTAGGATTAGGTTTAGGGGGGTTAGGTTTAGGTTTAGGGGTTAATTTTAGGTTTAGGGTTTACAGCGTGCTTCTGTCTCTGCGCTGTTGTCGCCCTGTTGATGACATCAGCTACGCGGTTTAGTCGGACACGGTTTAGTCAAGCGCGGTTTTGTGGTGGAACCAAAGCTGGTAAGGTATTGCTTTGATGATATCCTTTCCTTAAGCCTGGGGAATGAGAATTGTATGACTTCCTCACTTCTATCCTCACAGTTTTGTGATATAGTTAATAACTGACACCACTCACAAATAGGAAATTGAGGCTGGGCAGCTGAGATGACCAACCCTCTGGTAATTATAAATTAAAAATTGAAACAAGATCTTCACGCTCAGAGGATGAACTCTGGACCACAATGGCTGGAACAGATCATAACAGCAGAGGTAAAAGTAAGCAATACAAGCTTGGCCACATGAAAACAATACTTCCAAAGCATACCCCCCCCCCCATACAGATAGTTCTCAACATATGATCATTTGCTTAGGAACTGTTCCATTCCCCCTCCAATGATCATGTGACTGAATTTTGGGCTCTTGGCAAGCAGGCCTCATGTATGGCCATTTTCAATGCCTCGTGGTCACATGACCACAATTTGTCACGCTTTTTCCAGAAACCAACTTTTACTACTGGTTTCTGGGGAAGGGGAGGAAACCTGCCCCATAAGAAACAATGGGTTTACTTAACAACCGTCACATTTGGTTAACAATTGCTGCAATAAAGATTGTATAATTGGGTCTGGTCACTTGATGGTCCACTTTAACAAGAGTTGCAACTTACGACCATAATTGTGGTGCTCAATTATAGTCATAACTTGAAGACTACCTGTATTTACATGAAGTACATGATTAATTCTTACATGAAGCTTAGGAAATGCTAACAACCCAAGTCTTTGTTTAGACATTCACCTTTAAGGACCATTTCCAAGAATATTATTTACCATACTCATTCCTACCAAAAATACTAATTTGCAGAAATATATATGACTTAACCAAAGGACTAAAAAGCTAATTCTATAATGTATTTTATTTGAAGAAAATCTGCTCTTGTAAGTTGTACTTGCCTATTCAATTCCAAAGGATAAAATCCCTAGCTTATTTCATTTTATTTTTATCAGCTTTGATTGACAACTTTACTTTGGTTACCTTGAAGGTCACTTCAAATGTTAAACACCCTGTCAAGAAGTCCATTCCCAAATTACCAGGGACAGGATCCAGTTTTGGAATTAGAGTGTTAAAGACTGCACTGTTACCTTAGGCATTTAGAACAGGTGTGTCAAACTGGCAGCCAGTGGGTCAGATGCGTCATATAGAGGCCACGCCCACCCCAGCTCCGTGAAGGGGGGAAATGTCACGATACGCCACATGATGGCAAAGTGATACGGCGAGTTTGACACCCATGATCTAGAATGTTAGAACACCCTTTGTGTGCCTTAACTCTCCAGACCACAAATAATGCCAAAAAAAGTCCACAGTTTTGTTTCACACAGTCTGAGCAGCTCCCTTTCATGCACACTTTTCGCATACTGATGTGTTATGACTCAGCAGAAGTTTGCTGTGAGTTGAGTCGGGATGCAAGATTAACAATGCAGCTGGGGCTCGTTAGTGTCATCTTTTGGAGATAAAAGGATGGTGCCACGCCCTGGTTGCAGAAGTCAACGTTCATTCATCGGTCGTGGTTTGTTTGTGAGAGACACTTGGAGAAGTGATTTGCTTTCTGTAACCCTGATTCAAAGAGACACTTGGAGAAGTGAATTGCTTTGTAAGAGATTTTGTTTTGCATTCTGTTATCTTCTTGCCAGAGACTTTATTTATGTTTATTTTTGGGCTCGCAGCCAGTGTGAGTCGAGGCTGATAAAGTTCTTTCCTTTTAAGTTTTTTTAAGTCTGTCTGCCTGTCGTCTTTGAACGAGTGGAGAAGGGGGAGTCAGAACACTGATGTATAAAAAAAATAAACTAGCAATTTTTAATAATTTAGTTCTTTCCTTTTAAGTTTTTTTAAGTCTGTCTGCCTGTCGTCTTTGAACGAGTGGAGAAGGGGGGTCAGAACACTGATGTATAAAAAAAATAAACTAGCAATTTTTAATAATTTAGTCCTATTGAGTTTTTTTAAAAAAAAACTAGGCTTGTGTATATTTCCACTTTATACAAGTAATATCTTTCCAGATGAATTCTTCCAGAAAGAATCATGCCATTGTTCCCCTTTGGAGAACTAGAATTCTAATGCTATATGAATATGCTGTCAATGACTTTGTTAAATTCAAGTTATATTTGATGGATAGAAGAAAATATGTTATTTTATGGTTCATTTTCTTCCAGAATATCAAATAAAGATGAAAGTTTATTTGGGATAAAAAAAAAATGGAATGCCTTATCAAACTGGAATCCTGAAAACTCAGTTCATATAAAATAAGGTCATGATTTGAGTTGGGCGGAATTGGGGTGAGGTGGGGACAGACTGTCAAAAAAGATAATAAGAAAGTTGCTTTTCTCTGAAGAATTTACAATTTTATTCTTTGGTGTGTTTTTTTAATATTTCATACAATAATTGTCAGTGATTTTGCTTTCATTTCCCCCCAGATTCTGGGATTTTTAGATAATATTCTATTACATTCCTTACACATTCTCATTGCACAATGCCTGCAAATAACTAGATTTTGAATCATTTGGGGCTGCTCCTGATGCCAAAAAGACTTTATTCATGGATGCACGTTGAAAATCATATTTAATATATTTGAATATTCTCCTTGTTTTCAGGTATCGTCAGAAGAAGTAAAAAGCAATCACATATATATATGCCTTGTGCTTCCCATGCCTAATTGGTGAGGTTCCAATTATAGGGTGTAACTAATTTTACACAGATTGGTCTGTAATTAACTTACTCTTCACTTTCTCCTCTTGTCAATGCATGACTGGAAAAGAATGAAGAGGGGAATCCACGCGTCTTTAGTATGAGCTAGTACCCTCCCTCTTACAGTTTCATGCAATATGGGACAAGCCTCCTTGGACCGAAAAGGCTCACTTCTTCAGAATTTTTTAAAAAAATGTATTTATAAAGGTAAAGGTTCCCATCATACATGCATGCTAATCATTCCCGGGGGCGGTGTTCATTTCTGTTTCAAAGCCAAAGAGCCAGCGCTGTCCGCAAAATATCTCCGTGGTGATGTGGCCTGCATGACTAAATGCCGAAAGCGCATGGAACACTGTTACCTTCCCACCAAAGGTGGTTCCTATTTTTCTACTTGCATTTTTACATGCTTTCAAACTGATAGGTTGGCAGAAGCTGGACAAGTAATGGGAGCTCACTCCATTACACAGCACTAGGGATTCGAACTGCTGAACTGCCAACCTTTCTGATTGACAAGCTCGGCGTCTTAGCCAATGAGTCACCGCTGAAGGCGCATGGAACACTGTTACCTTCCCACCAAAGGTGGTTCCTATTTTTCTACTTGCATTTTTACATGCTTTCAAATTGCTAGGTTGGCAGAAGCTGGACAAGTAATGGGAGCTCACACCGTTACACGGCACTAGGGATTCGAACCACTGAACTCCCAACTTTTCTGAGTGACAAGCTCAGTGTCTTAGCCACTGAGTCACCGTGTCCCTAATGTATTTATAGTAACAACCAAAAGACAGGGAACTGCAAGGCAGAGTCAGCCTTCTTAGCCTGATTAATACGAAGAGGTAGTCCTCAACTTACAACCATTTAAAACTATAACTTTCATATTACCTTTTTTTGACATTCTATCCCCACCTCACCTCACTCCAATCCAACCCAACTCATGACCTTAAAGTGATTTACAACCATTTTTCACATGACTGTTGCAGCAGTGGTGGGTTTCAAAAAAAATTTAGAACCTCTTCTGTAGGTGTGGCCTGCTTTGTGGGAGTGGCTTGCTGGCCATGTGACTGGATGGGAGTGGCTTGGCAGTCATGTGACCAGGTGGGCGTGGCTAACTTGTAAAATGTGGTGAAACTCACTGAACAACGTTCTTGCTTAGCAACCAAAATGTTGGCTCAGAAACTCTGGCATTTGAAGCACGAAAGTCTTAAAGCTATCAAGCTACAAGGGTGCACCCCTCACCGTTTAGAAAAAACCCCAGGGGTGTTCAAACTTGACAGCTTTAAGACTTGTGGACTTCAACTCCCAGAATTCCTACTCTCACTCTTCATCTTGATGATGTGCGGACGGGTGAAGGGAGGGAGCCGGAACCGGTTCTAAACAGCATGGTAGATTTGTGGAACCTCTTCTATAGAAGAGGTTAGAACTGGCAGGAACCCACCCCTGTGTTGCAGCATCCCCATGGTCACCTGATCAAAATGTGGATGCTTGGAAACTGGCATGCATTCATGACAGCTGTACTGTCCCATGGTCATATGATCACCATTTATAATCTTTCCAGCTCCAAGCAAAGTCAATGAGAAAAGCCAGATTCACTTAATGACCGCATGGTTCACTTAACAGCTGCTCTTGGAAACTGTGGCAGGAAAAAAGGTTATAAAATGGAGCAAAACTCACTTAACCACTGACTTGCTTAGCAATGGAAATTTGGGGGCTCGATTGGGGTCATAAGTCAATGACAACCGGTATACTGTCATATTTACCAATTCATTAGAGAAAATTAATTGTGGTGCAGTGGCCTAGAGGTGGAGCTCTTGCCTCACAATCAGGAGGCTGTGAGTTCAATCCTAGATAGAGGCAGATATTTCTATCGCTGGGCAAGATGAGTAATATATCTGCTGAATGTAACTCTGCATTGGGGACAGGAAGGGCATCCAGCCAGTAAATAGTCAGCTCCATTCAGACTTCACACTGCAAGGGATTATGGGGGTGATTAAAAGATGATGATGATTAGAGAAAATTCATTCAATTGGATTAATAAAATAAACCATTAACCATTTCAGTTATAATGAAGTTATAATGATGTTTCAGCCTTTATACCTTATTAAGTGATACTCTTTCTTTACGATGTCAAAACTATTGAGCCATTTCTTACTGTTCCATTTGAAGCATAGTATACTCTTATCCTCTATTACCATATACAATTTCTTTAAAAATTGAAAAACCTTTTTGCTGTGAAGGGAAATGTTTACAACTTACCGGAACTGAAATCTGAGGATTATTTTTCAGTTTTCCCAATGTGGTAAAGCCATCAATATTGATCTTCCCCCTTGGTTTTATGGCTAAAGTTTGTATCATAGCACAGTCGATATAAAGGGTGACGGAATTCTTTTCTATACCGACCATAACTTTATGCCACTGGGAATCAAAAAGATAAGGTAAATCCAAAAACGATGCTGTCTGGAGACTTCCATCAATTGCTTTATATGAGAAGTCAAGACATTTGGCTTGTCCGTTAAGCTTCAGTCCAACTTGCTCCTTTCCAGAAGAATCAAAAACTTGCCATAGGCTCCAGGATTTCCGAACTGTAGCCCCAGTCATCCGAAAAGTTGTCAGAATGGAGTATAGATCTGGTAGTCCTCGAGGATACAAGGATCTATAAAAATGCAAATAGAACAGGCTGCTGACTAGGTTGACTTGACATTGAGGTACATTATCATTTCAAAGAAAGATCAAGAAGCCACTACCTAAAGATAACATTAGCAAATAGATTCATCCCAATAGCAATAGCAATAGCAGTTAGACTTATATAGCAATAGCAATAGCAGTTAGACTTATATACCGCTTCATAGGGCTTTCAGCCCTGTCTAAGCGGTTTACAGAGTCAGCATATCGCCCCAACAATCCGGGTCCTCATTTCACCCACCTCAGAAGGATGGAAGGCTGAATCAACCTTGAGCCGGTGAGATTAGAACCGCTGAACTTCAGATAACAGTCAGCTGAAGTGGCCTGCAGTACTGCACCCTAACCACTGCGCCACCTCGGCTCATGATGAATATGAACCAATAATTCCACTTTACTGTCAGAGAGAGATTGTCCGGGCTGCTTCCCTCAGTAACCAAGAAAGAAACCACTCGACTCCATTTTGCAGAATTAAGAGTACTTTTACTGGTCATGAGTAGATAGTAGCTAGGCAAAGCAAGATCTGAGGCAAAAGTGTGCGTAAGCATAAATATCAATATGTGACCCAACCCCCTCCCCTTGGTAACCCCATCCCATAGTCCAATCCGTGCACCCCACAGGTGTCACGTGGGAGACATCTTCAAAAAGCATCATTAGGCTGGTATGCCGGACAGTTGGCCTTGGTGGCAAATCCTCTATCTGCAGCATGTACAGTAGATGGTGAGAATAACTCCCTTTTTACAGTCACTCCTGCACTGACACATCCCCACCCAAATACAATGCCCCCCCCCCCCTCCGTTTCAATGGCAGCCGAAAGCAAGCAGCAAAACAGAGGCTGACAGAGATTCAATAATATTAGCTTTTCTTTGTTGGAAGAATTAAATCCAGACAAGGCCTAGAAGCTCATAACCTTTTACCAATAACAAAACAGAGCTATGGATGAATCCAAAAGTACTGTGTAAGAGCGCTAATCAGATTACTGATTAAATCAAGCTGTCCCATGTTCTACATCATTTTCCCTTCTAAAGTTGTAGTTTGGATGAAATAATATACAATTAAAACAGATTTCCCCTCCCCCCTGGCTGTACCAGATTCTTCAGATTTGCTTTAGTTGAAGTCTGCATTCCAATACTATTCACTCCCTGAATATCTGTCCTTCCTGTTTTCCATTGTCCCAAAGGTGCTTTTTCAGGAGGCAACTGGATTTCCTTGGTTTTTCTTTGAAGATGTTTCGCTTCTCATCCAAGAAGCTTCTTCAGCTCTGACTCACCAACATCCAGTCAGTTCACAGACAAAACCGCGCTCGACTAAACTGCGCCCGACTAAACCGCGTCGCTGACGCCATCAACAGGGCGACAACAGCGCGGAGACAGAAGCACGCTGTAAACCCTAAACCTAAAATTAACCCCTAAACCTAAACCTAACCTCCCTAAACCTAATCCTAATCCTAAACCTAACCCTAACCCTAACCCTAAACCTAACCCTTAACCTAACCCTAAACCTAATCCTAATCCTAATCCTAACCCTTAACCTAACCCTAAACTTAACCCAAACCCTTAACCTAACCTTAAACCTAACCCTAACCCTTAACCTAACCCTAAAGCTAACCCTAAACCTAACCCTAAACCTAACCCTAAACCTAACCCTAAACCTAACCCTTACCTTAAGTTGAATCGGCTTGCTTTCAAAGCGCTATTTAAAGCGCCCTTCTTTCTCCGCGCTGGCTGTTGTCGCCCTGTTGATGATGTCAGCGACACGGTTTAGTCGGGCGCGGTTTAGTCGAGCGCGGTTTTGACTGGTCATGCATCCAGTCAGAGCTAAAAAAGCTTCTTGGATGAGAAGTGAAATGTCTTCAAAGCAAAAACTAGAAAGTCCAGGTGCCTCCTGAAAAAGCGTCTTTAGTGACATGGATGACTGAGAATCTCCATAATCATTTAGCTATGCACTTTGGAATGAACACCCTTTGAATGGTATGCATGTATGAACGGATTTCCAGAAAAAAATGCAGACTACAGGAACCATTTGCACTTCAGTAACCCTAACCTTAATCCATTTCTCCTCTGGTTCTTATGTATGCGTTACTTTTTCCCCCTGTGGTGTCTTCATGAATGGCTAACCTTTTTCTAAAGGTGTGCCAAAATTGTGTCTGCGCGCTATCAAACGTACATGCGTTTCCACCCACATGTGCATGCACACCTGACCCCCATGCATGCATGACCCCCCCCCCATGCAGGGGGGGAGTTTTTGCCCTCCCCAGGCTCTGGAGGCTTTCCTCAAGCCCAGGGAGAGCAAAAATGGCCTCCCCTGGGCCTCCAGAAGGCCGAAACTCAGCTGTCCAGAATGTGCATGCGCGCCGTAGCTGAGGGCTGCTGTTCCGGCAAATATGGCTCTGCGTGCCACTTGTAGCATGCCTGCCATAGGTTCGCCATCACAACTGTAAGACATGAGTATGTAAGTCATCCCAAACTGAAAAATCAGTTTTATTGTTTCCAAAACAGCATTTCTTATTTCTGACACCCAACCTTGTTCTAGCAGACTTTTGTAAGAAAATATGTGGAAGAATTTAGCACATACGCAGGTGGGTAGGCATTAGTTCTCAAAGAATATCTGAATTGAATTGAATTTATTGCATTTATATGCCGCCCTTTTCCCCGAAGGGGACTCAGGGCGGCTCACAATCCAAGTCAGGGAAGGGGGTACAGATAAGAGATAAAAAAGACGAACAGAACAATACACAATTTAAAAGCACACAACAACCATACCATTCGAGGGGGGGGCAAAAGATCTTTAGCCCCAGGCCTGTCGGAACAGCCAGGTTTTAAGGGCTTTGCGGAAGGCCTGGAGGGTGGTGAGGGTTCGAATCTTCACGGGGAGCTCGTTCCAGAGGGTCGGAGCAGCCACAGAGAAGGCTCTCCTCCGGGTAGTCGCCAGTCGGCATTGGCCGGCGGATGGAATTCGGAGGAGGCCTAATCTGTGGGATCTAATCAGTCTATTGGAGGTAATTGGCAGTAATCTGTTTGTGTCCCCAACTTCTACAAATGCAAAACATCTTAGGTGCATACTTTTTAATATTATTTAGAATGTGATATCCAACTCAGCACAGATGCAATTGGTTTTATTTGCAAAATGCAGGACTAAGCGGTCTTAGCTAGAGTCTATACGTTCTTCATTCTGGTCCCCAAATCCCAGTGGACTCCTTGCGTGTAAACAGAATAGCTGGACAGTCATTTTTTTAATTAATTTTAATTTGTTAGATTTATACCTGGCCTGTGCTTCAGGATCTCAAATGAACTCACACAGGCATGTCTCCCTTCACTTCATTTCACTTCGATACAACAAGCCTGTGAAGTACATTGGGCTGGAAAATGATTCGTCCAAAATCACACATTGCACTTTTCTGGTGGGTTTAAAGCAGGGGTAGGTGGCTGCCAGTTTTACTACCGATTCGCAACCACCACAACCTGCGCATCAGACACGCGCTGTGCACACATGCGCTGTTCAATGTAAATTGCTCTTCAATTTGCAGTGAACAATTTACAGTGAACTGCACATGCGCAGTTACTAAAAACCAAAATCGTGGCGGCCCAGCAGCAGCGCGGGAAACGGTTCAGGGGGCGTAGCAAGCCTGGGTCTCTGCTGGTTCTGCGACCCAGGCCTGAATTTCACTACCGGTTCGGCCCAACAAGGTCGAACCGGAAGCAACCCACATCTGATTTAAAGATGATACAATACCTTAATCATTATATCATGCCACAAAAGCAAAGTAATTTTTTTTTCCTGTAATCATTACAAATATATTTTAGATTCTAGCTATGCTTTTTCTGAGTTTCAAACTAGCCAAACATGGTCATTGGCCTAAGTGTTTAGGTACTTCACTTCCTCAGAATGCAAAATAGTTGACTCAGCATTACAGTTTAATTGTAAATGCTAGAGGGTAATTGTAGCGATGTCTGGCACAGACATCATCTCAGGCACAGAGATCAAAGAGATCAAAAGGACCACTGGATAAAATTACACCTCAAACAAGGTTGAAGACCTTTAATTTCTTTGCTTATTGTGATCAACTTGCAAAAGACACATAAGCTTATGTGCAAAAGTGCAAAAGGGCTTTCTTCTACACAAAATGTTTCGAATTCAAAATCTTCCACACAGGCTGTTTTGGACTTGAAACAAGGGATCTGAATTCAAACCAGCGTGCTTCACTTAAAAAGAGGTGGAATTTTAAATGTTTTGCATGCTGCTACTTCCTTCATATGGATATTGCCTCCATATCAGTCTGTATCTGTTTGAATATTCTCTTCTATACCTGTTAGACAAA